>NC_088931.1:74517500-74672500 GCF_038396675.1 Hydra vulgaris
ATGAGGTTATCAAGTCTTGTACCTACCGCCATTTAATTCGGTTGTACCTAAGGCAATATGTGTTTCTCTGATAGAGAAACACATATTGCCTTTTAAAGTTATTCGCAGTTGTTTTTGGATTAATATTTTACACGACGGTATTGACTTATTCGTCAGTTTTGCTCAGACTTATTAGTCAGTTTTTTAATTAATGTAAGTGTTGCAATCAATTTGTGTTACTTAATGTTCAGAACTGTTTGTGTAATTATCTAATACGGATTAGTATACTTTAAAGTAATATATAACGTTTTATGTTATTATGGAGTTAAACCTAATTTTCAGAGAGCGGTCCTAGATACAATAGCTGGTCCTAGTTACAATTTAAAAATGCTTATTGTACCTTATGCTACTAATTTTTAAACCCTTTTACATAACAGACTTTCATATTTTAAGTCATTATACCTATATTAATACAAAGTAACTTGTATAGAGATGTGATCATATCAATTTTACCATTTTTAAACAAGTCCAGGACCTTGAAATTATGCAGTGAAAAAATCTGGCGCTAGGTACACGAATTTCCCATGCACACCGTCATTTGACGTGGTATTGTCCTTTTCAATTATTTTTTTTAAGCTTCATGTTTTTGATCCTTTTTGATATTTGTGATTCTTTTTAATCTTTTTGATCCTTAATACGAATTTTATTTGAAAATATCCTTTTTTTTAAAAAATCTTTAAACATTACATTTTAGGTAGAGGTGACGGACGAACTAGGACATACTGAAGAGTTTCCTTGCAATGACTGGCTAAGCGAAACGCAAAGTGGCGGGAAGTTAGAACGGGACTTGTTTGCCAAGTCAATAATTTCCAAACCGTCGTAAAGGAACGTCGTAAAAGAACGTCGTAAAAGAACGTCGTAAAAGAACGTAGATCTTTTGTAAGACTTATAAAACTCAAAGGTTTTATTATTATACGTTCAAAAAAGACCAAAACTGTTCACATTTTCACAGACAACAAAACTGCTAAAGTGAATACAGCGTAATAATAAATAGAATGTATTAAAGATCAACTTTATCAACTTTATTGCTCCTGTGGTTGCATCTACTGTTAAATAAAAGGAAAACCACTGATGAAATCCAAAGTTCATGAAATGTTTTTTATAGTGTCCTTGTAAATCTTGTTTCTCTAGACTTGTAAATAAAAATTTTTTATACACGAAACATGCAAATATTTTATGCTACCATTTGTACATTGTTTGTAATTTAAATACATATTACTCTTTTAAATTCTTTTTTTTTTTTAACATTTAAAGATCACACGTTTCCCAATATGGTTTCTCTAAAAGATAAATGAATAAGGACAAATCTTGTTTGTAATTTTTTTCTTTTTTTTTTTAAAAAAAAAAAAAAGTACAAACAGACCAAATTTGATAGTGTGGAGCCTTTTTTACAATTTATGATACATCAAAGTAAAATTTTAAAAATTTCTTTAGCATGTTTATGCTCCCTGGTGTTTGATAATACTACATTTTGTAAGTAGCCTGGGAACAAAATTGCCTCAAAAAGTTCGCTTTCCCTACCCCAAACATGAGGGCAATAAGTTAAAATATGAATTTTATCAACTTATTTTGAAAAATCTTCAAAAATGAGTTGATAAAAATAGGAGGCCTACGTCACTGCATTATATAAATATTAAGTTTAAAGCTTATAATCTAAGATTCATTTTAGTATTTAGTGTCAGTTTGTAGTTTAAAAACGAAGTTGTTTATAATCTACACATGACTATGGAGTAGATTGGCCCGAAATAAAGTACAGACTCATACATACCGTGCTGTACACCGATTTTCTACCAAAAATATACAAAATAAATGCTGTATTATACCCAATTATATTTACTTGTGATGGTTTATCAGACTTAACTTATCTATTTTTATAAAGAAACTAGTACAACACCGTGTTGTTGTTTTTTTTGACTTGGGACCTGCCAAGCTTGCGAATTATAATCAGGAAGGAATGTTTACCCGAATTTATAAGTTGTATATAATAACTGTGTGTTCCAAATTTAAATTAAAAAAAAATTTGAAAAATGCAAAAAAACAATTACCAGTTTAAATCTTGCATTGATTGTTTATACTGACACACACTTTCCTGGTCCTTTATTGGTCAATATTGCTATTGTGAGATCTGGATGACAGTTTTTTAAATGTATTAACTGCATTTTTAAATTTGGGATGCCAAGACACTCAGTCACCACAAAATTAAGCAGGTGAGCAACACACCCTCATTAATTTCCCCTGTCAGCTTTGGGATGGCTGATAGCATATTTGCTACATTATTACTTGTGCATGTCTTTTGGACATTTAATAAAAAGCATGCAATCTCACTAACTGTCTTGTCAAGGAGCTCAGCAATGTTTTGTGATGTATGTCTACTTTCTGCACTTCTATAATACAACAGCAGCTACCAGCCAGGGTCCAGTTCTTTGAGATATAGTAAAGTGTCAAGCCAAGGTATGAATCAAATTTTCTCAACATGACGTCACCTCAGGAAACTTTCACTCTCTCTGTTATTAAATCATTGCTAAGCTTCTATGTAAAATGAATGTGGGTTACGCTAGTTACGCCTCTTAATAAATTTAAATGAGTGTGGGTTAAATGAACATATCTTACGTTTTTTTGAAATAATAATAATGTTGTTGGCTTTTATTAGATAATCATAATTCAAGTCTTATCTGGTTTTTTAATATATTATTACATATTTAACAGGTAGATATATTAAATATATATAATACTTCTGAGCTATTCACAAACAATATTCATACCACTCTCATCATACCTATCAAATTTTAATTCGATTTTTATATCGCAAGCAACTGCCGTAACAAGTAGAGTAGTTGTAATTGATTTCTTGAAAATTAGTGTCAATGGTCTAATTGTCTTTAATCTGTCGACTAATCAAAACTGATTATGAAAATAGTAAATATAAAACAACTTGATAAATCTAATAAAAAAATGAAGTTATAATAAATCTACATAAAGCAATTAAGTTTGTAGTTACACCTAGTGAAAATTGACAAGACTTGCAAATGCAAAAACGCGTAGAGCACGTTTCCAGGGAAAGTTTTAACAGCTAAAAATGTAAAGGTAACAAGAAGAAGGTTTAAAAAAATGGTATCAGCAAGAAAAAAGAATCTGCTAAATAAGCGACACAACATCTTAGAACATCTTTATAACCAAACAATCTTTGCATAATTAAAATAGAAATGAATAAATGAGAAATTTATTTATTTTAAGGATTTAAGAAAGGTTTTGCGTTTTAGATTAAACCAGTATTTTCAGAAACTTTATTTTCAATCGTGTTTGTTTGATCTTTCCAAACGAGATTTTTATCAAGAACAAGTCCTAAAAATTTCACTTAACATTCACTTTTTTACGATGTAATCAAAAACAAGTTTTGAAATTTTATTAGTTTTAAGATGACAATAGAATGAAATATACTTAGTTTTGGTTAAATTAATAAATAGTTTATTTACATTTAACCATTCAGTTAATTTTAGAAGTTTTATTATAGACCTTTTCAAATCATTGTTTATTATCACCATGGGAATTAAATAAATTTATGTTGCCAGCAAATATATTAAATCCAGTAAGATTAAACTATTCTACAAAATTAGAATCTTGGTATAAATTACTAATACGTATTAAAAATAAAAGTAATCCTCATATAATTACTTGAGGGAATGCAACAAGTTAGTGTAATATAGTTTTTTGATTGCTACATAAAGAATATTATTTTTTATTAGATAAGTAGCGTTTAAATCAAGGTTCTTTTTTAGATAGCATAGTTTTTTATTTCTTTTAACAACCATCATTTTTTTAAGGTACAATCATCATTTACGTCAAATGCCTTGATAAGGTCTTTAAAAACTATCATCAACTGCTTCAAATATCTTGATAAGTCAAATGTCTTGATATGATCGATAAAAACATTTAGACTGTAGTTGTTTATATCAAGTTCTTAAAAAAAATCAATAATACAAAGAATAAAATGAATAATATGAAGATTGGCATGATCAGTTGTGTCCTGCATAAAATCGCAATTGTTAATTATAAAAGACAATATTTTTCATCTAATCAAGAATAAAAAAACTTTTATTGTACAAAGCAGATGAAGAATGGAAACAGGTTTATAATTAGGGATCATCTCTAAATCTAAATTTATTTTTACCATTTGCATTTTTAGGTTTTTCTGGAAAGACTCCTTGCTTTAACAGAAGACTATATATAAGCAAGAGACTTTTTTTAATATAGTTTAAGCATTTGTAATATAGTGTAAATTTTTATATAGTGTAAAACAATACTTATGACTGTTATAATATTTTCTTGAACCACCACGAAGCTGCATGCAAAACTAACGTCTCAGTGACTAAACCAAAAGAGATTCTTTGAGAAAACAAATAGATAAATAACAACATCAAGAATAAACTTAAAGCTTAAAATAAATAATGGTTTCAGTATAGAGCGAGTGAGTATAGAAATCTTCAGCTGGTCAACAAACACAACGTGTGTAATAATCAATTAAAGAAGCTCAAATATCAAGCTTGTTGTAAGTTTGATCTTGAAACCATCTGCAAATACTCGCAAATAACTCAAAATCTGATTAATAACAAGCTTAGTGATCTATCAGTTGATACAACAAGTTGGCGTGGATAGTGTCAGCGCACATGTATAGAAGATCTGTGCTGACAGCTTCTCAATACCGTTTAGCATAAGAAGTAGATACAACCCAGGCAATAACTGGCCTATATCCTTAACATAAAGTGTATGTAAAGTGATGGTATGGTCAATCACTTAATCGAGCATGACCTTATTACACCAAACCAACATGAGATCATAATTTAAAAAACGTGTGACAAACTTATTGGAGCGAATTGACATGATGTCAAAAGTATTATTGGAAGCATTTATAAATTTCGCTTTACTGAAATCCTTGAATGTAGTATTCATAAATGTCAACTGATGACACAAAACTGCCTGCCGATTTAGACACCCATTAGCCCCACAAAAACATCAAGAGTTTGCGATGGCAGCCAGCCGTTCATCGTCAAGAATGAACATTTATAATTTTGAGAAAGAAATCCCTCCTTACCGTCCACTGTCATACAAAGATTGTCTAAGTCTACTGAATTTAACTTCCTCAGAAACCCGTTAGAAGAGATCTGATAAAGACGTATAAATTCGTTAACAAAATAGATATTGTCTCATGGAGTAAACCCCATGCCCTTTGTGTTGGGATATCAAATTCAACAAAAACCAGAGGATATCATTTAAAAATGGCTAAAGAGTTCGTACGAAATTGCGAGAAAAAGCATCATTTATCACAAACTGGATAGTGAATTATTAGAACTCGTTGAACGATTTTTAATTAGTACTATAACTTTTTTACTTTCAATGCTTAAAAGTTGTAGTGCAAACTTTTCAAGAAACTTTTTTCAATATTCTTTTTAATTAACTTTCCAATGATGCAATATTCCATTAACTCTGCATCATAAACACTTAATCAAAAATTTATTTAAAAAGAAATCTGGAAAATCGATCCAGAAGAATTATTATTTATTTATTTTTATGTAGTTACATCGACTGACAAATAGGGATTAGCGCAATTAAATGTACATAAATCGACTGACAAGTTCGGATTGGTGCAAGTAAAGTTACATGGTTTGGGTCAGGGTTAGGGTTAGGGTCAGAGATCAGCCAAAGACTGATGCGTTTTGCTTAAAACAGTTTTACTTTACAGTATCAATTGAAACCAGGCTTTTTTTAAGTTCACTTAGACAAGCAACCGAGTATGAAAAATATCACGAATATTAGCGTGTTTAGTGTAATTTTTTAAACTTTAAAATCAAATTAGAGTGCTTTCTTAAAGTTTTCAGATCTATGTTTTCATATGATTTTGAATCAGCAAAATGTATTTATTGATAAAATATCGATTAAGTCGATATTTTAAAGACACGCGCTTTCAAAAATAATTTTACGCAAATCGCTATTTTGAAATTTTTTATTTATTATTTTTTGTTTTATTTGTATATTTTATTATTTTGAAATACACTATTTTAAAATTTACTAACATTACAAGAGATTTCAAAATGCTGCGTTTTAATATCTTTGAAACCGCTAATAATACTTGACTTAACAATTTGTACGACGCTGACGCGCAAACTTTTCAGGGAATCACAATGTTTTGAAACAAAAATCGTTTAAAACTGAACTTGAAATTTTAGAAAATAATTTTGTTGCAACTCATAAATATTAGAAGTATAAATAAAAATCTTGAAAAACTAAAACAGTATAGATTGAAATTACTTATTTAGTATGAACTGCTTAACATGAAACATGAAACAGAAACATAAACATAAAACAGAAACATGGTCAACATCAAAACGGATATATTAGATCATTTTTCTATATATTCTTCACTATCTCAAGATACAAGAACAACAGTTCTAAACCTAAAATTTATATTAACTTCTATTTAAAATCTTAAAGACTCACTTTGTTTATTTTTATTTTTTACTTTTATTTATTTGAATTTTCATGCTATAATTTTCTATGCAATACTCTCACATCCGAAGATATTGTTGGCTTATGATAGAATCAGCCACAATTTGTCATTTAGACTAATCCAAAGTAGCTTCCGTTATTGACCACCATTTTTGCGTACGAAGTACTACTCAAGCGCTGGCGGTGGCAGGACTTGAACTCGTCTTGCACACCAGTCCGGGTTTTAACTTTTCATTTAACTCTCAAACCAACTGAGCTATCCAGCCAATATTGGCAGTAGATTAGGGTAAAGTATACCAAGAAGTCAAACTTGGAAAAACATACATATAGATACAGGCATACATTATAGATATTTTTCTAAAACACTACAATAAACATTTCCCTATCAAAGAAAAAGAAATAAAACATAAATATTTGAGCTGCCCTTAGATCACTAATGGGTTCAGGAAATCATCAAAAACAAAGCAAAAATTTTACATCAAGTATTTAAAAAATAGAAAGAAACAAACTTATCTAGATACAAAGAATTCAAAAAAAAATCTATTATTCATAAAAATAATGGCAATATTAAAAAATCTTGAAGCATTTTGAAAGAAATAATTGGGAAAAACTATGCAAAACCGAATATTATGTCAGATGGAATTGTTGTTAACGAAACAGAGTATAACGATAAGATTTCTAAAGCTGATTATTATTGGCCCCAACATGGCTTCCAAAATTAAATGTTCAAATAGCTCTTTTGAAAATATTAAAAATCCTATATTAAAAATCAAGATTGCAGTTTAATTTTCAATGGACTAAATTATGAAGAACTAGAAACTGCAAAAAACTCGCTAAAATTGAATAAGGCTCCAGGCATTAACGAGATTTCTAGCAATTTACTTGTAAATGTTTTCCCAATGATAAAAACCCGTCTTTGAAATATTTAAATCTTCGATTATAACTGGATCTGTCCCGGATAAATTAAAATTAGAAAAAGTTGTACCAATATTATAAACCGGGAATTCATTTACACTAAATAACTAGATACCCATCTCAATTCTTTCTGTCTTTTCAAAACTTTTAGGGTGAGTAATTTAAGACAAATTATATAAACATCGAACAGATTACAAAATCTTATTTAAACAACACTTTGGTTTCCAAAAGCAACACTCAACCGAACAGGCAATTTTAGATTTTGTAACAAATGATTCTTTAGAAAGTAAAAAATTTGTACTTGGAATTTCAGTTCACTTATCTAAAGCGTTAGACACTCTAGATCATTCAATCCTACATAAAAAGATAAAAAAAAAATATGGGATAAAAAGTGTCGCCTTATACTGGTTCAAAAGTTTCCTGCTAAACAGACAGCGATGCGTAAAATCAATTTAAAAATCAAGAGTTAGATCCTTAACAGAAGTTTTTTATTTAACTATACAAATTAAACTCTTTAAAGATGTCATTTAAAATTTACAACAACTTTACAATAACTTCTTCATCTATTAGGCTTGTGCAGATGTATTTATAATGGATTGTTTCCAGTTTAGGATGTTGAATCCTGGACCTTCTCGACTCAATGCATGGGTTTTGCTTGAGTCTTTGTTTTTATGACTAGGCAACTCATTTCACTATCTCCCAATGAGGTTACAGCTTTAAAACTCAGTTTTATGGTTCTGACGCCGGCTGGTAATCAGGCTTCTCAATTTCTATGATAGCTCTCAGATAGGCTGATTCCATCAACAGCTGTAAAATATCAGAGTACTAACAGTACCACGGTGTGCATGGATGATGTCTCTGTTTGTACTTTTGGTGTGCATTGTTGAGGCCACATTTAGAGCCAATTGTTACGGCTTATTAGTAGTAATGAGGCAATTGCTTGGACTATTAAGCAGTGTACTGACTACTATCTTTACTTTGAGTCAAGTTTTTCAACGAACTTAAAAACGACTAAAGTACCAAAATCTATAAAACATAAAAAACCGTTTTCATTACCAAGTTCTCTAAACATATCACTCACATATATTCGTGCACTTTGAAGTAACTTTGCTTCTGTTGAGTCTTATGTCTTGCAAAGTTTACCTTTGTTTTATATTGCTCTCCTTCATCTCAAGACTGGACTCTTTTTGATGTTATTCTGATCAAATTGACCAAACATTTTCTCTTTATCCTTTAGCCAATGTAGTTGTTTTTGGTGACTTTAATGCTCATCACATCAAATGGCTTGACCCTGAAGCACGCTATTCTCAGACCACGAAATCTCGTAATCCATCCCAAAAATTAGGCTCTTGTGACTTCTGGAGAATCTTTGACAGTATTTATAACAAGGGAAAATCTGTTATTCCACCTCTCTTGTATGGTTCATATCGTCAACTGTCTAATTGTCACCTAAAGATACAGCTAAATTGTTGGTCAAAATCTTCTCATCAATATCATCTCTTGATTCCACTAGTCACTTTCTACCTGATATAGCCGAGAAACAGGTTAATCCATTGTCTGAAGTTTTTATCACTAGAGCTTCTGTCTCTAAAGTGATTTCCTGCTGAGACTCTTCAACAGCTTGATGTCCGGACAACATACCTATTCTAGTCTTACGAAAGTGTTCTCCGGAGCTGTCGTCTATACTTTCAAAACTATTTAACAAGTGCTAATCAGAGTCTTGTTTTCCACCCTGCTGAAAAGCAGCATCTGTTATCCCTATTTTCAAAACTTCTAGAGAGAGCGATCTGATTCGTCTAACTACCACCTCATTAGTCTTCTTACTATCATGAGCAAGGTTTTTGAGTCTTTAATTAACAAACACATAATTTCTCATCTTGAATCTAACAACTTTCTGATCATTAATATGGATTTTGATCTTCTTGTTCTACTTCTGATTTGTTAAAGGTAATAACTGATATGTTTTATAGTACATTATATATATGTGGAGTGGTTTAGGCTATTGTCTCGACATTTCTAAAGCTTTTGATAAAGTTTGGCTTGCTTCTCTTCTCCATAAGCTCTCTTCTTACGGTCTATCGGGTAACATCTTTAAGATTAATTAATACTTCCTTACTAATTGCTGTATAAAAGTTGTTCTTGATGGACAACACTCTTCTTCATATCCTATAACTTCATGGGTTCCTCAAGATTCTATCCTTGGCTCTAAACTTTTTTTAACTTAAATTAATGATCTCCACGAAAATTCTCACATCTAAGATGACATTGTTCGTTGATGATGCTGTCAATTTTTCTTGTCTTGATAAGAAGCCAACTCTCTCTGATTGCTTGGAGTAGGCATTTGAGCTTGAAAACGATCTCACTTCTGCTATAAAATTTGGTTCTTAGTGATTGGTGAACTTCAACTCAGATAAAACCTAATTTTTTTCAACTAATTATTATCGCAATAATCTAGATCTTCCTATATTTATGAACAAAATAATGTTTATAAATCTCAAATCTGTCCTTGAATGGAATACTGTTGCCATATTTGGGGTGGATCTTCGAATGATGCTTTTTCTCATTTAGACAAGGTGCAAGAATGCATTGTAAACATAGTCGGACCTGCTCCTGCAACCAAACTCCATCCATTCTCTTTCTCTTTTCTATAAATACTATAACAGGCACTGCTCTAAAGAACTAGCATCTTTTGTTCCATCTACTAAAATTCATTCTCGTGTTTCTCGTCATTCAATTAAGTCTCATCTTTTAACTGCGACGATTCCTAAGTGCTTCAAAAATTCTTATTCGTCAAGTTTTTTTCTTCAAACATCAGCTCTTCTGAATTCGCCTCTTTTCTCTTATTTTCCTGATTCATATAATTTTCAGTCTTTAAAGTTGTCTGTTAATCGTTATTTTACTCTCTAAACTTGATCTCTTCTCTTCCAGCAACTTCCAACTCTAATAGTGGTTGTTTGCAGCCTTGTTGGAAGTAATGTTGAAAAAAAAAATTTTGATGAACAACATAAATATATAAGGCACAAGAAGATAAAATTTCAATATATCTTTGTCAAGCATCTAATATGCATTATGGGCTTAATGTTAGAAAAACAAAGCAACTTGGGTATCAATAGGCAATTAAAATGAAATAAAAAAACTGGAAAAAAGAGTAAAACAATCGGAACTGAATGATAATATTTATTCTTAAATTGTATAAAATTATCTATTCTTATGCCAGAAGATACCAGCCTCCGTCAAACAACTAGTTTTATTCGCTCAAATGTAGATACTTTCTCAAAAACCTTGGTAATATGCAGAAACGCTATAAGTTTTCTGCTGATTGCATTTACAATATTAATGGAACCGCTCATACAACTGTTCATAAGCCAGTGAAAGGGATTGCTGGTAAAGAAGTAAGATAAGTAGGACAGGTAACTTCTGCTGAGAGGGCAATGGTGGGTTGCATAAATGCCCTTGGAAATTTTATTTCATCCTTTTTCATGTTTTCACAAGATACCAAAGGTGATGCTAATCCTAGTGGATGGATAAATACAGAAATTTTTTTAAATGCTTTGATCATTTTGTGGAGTATGAGCATTCTAGCAAGGATCATCCATTACTTTTAATAATGGACAATCACAAAAGTCATATATCAATTGAATTGGTAGAAAAAGGTAAAGAAAGTAATGTTGTACTCTTGACATTGCCACCCCATTGCAGCCACAAATTCCAACGCTTAAAATATCAGTATTTAAGTCATTAAAGTAATTTTACAGTTCAGACACATCCAAATACTTTTATGATGATATATGATATTTTTTAAAATTTAGGATTAGCTTATTCGAGAGCATTTACTTCCCAAAACATTCAAAATGGCTCTAAAGCAGCTGGCATTTTCCCGTACAATTCATATGTTTTTAGTGACTTTTATTTTTTTTATGTATCTCATTGGCAAATTCCAGCAAATGTCTTTACCTTATCAGCCAGTTTGTCAAGCAGTTTTTCTCAATGGGTCCTAAAAACGTTTTCTGTCAGTCGAACTAATCTATACAATCACACTGACCCGGCAACTGAGTTTTACAATTTAACTAATATATCTGATTGGCAAACACAAACAATGCTCACAACACAGTTAATTTTATCTGAAGTTATTAATGACAAACAGCAAACCAATATTTCTGCCTACCATTGGATAGCAGAATAAATAAGGTCATTTCCAAAAGAGGGTGAGAGGGTGGCAAAGAGAAAAAGTGCAAAGGAGAATGTTCTAGGTCTCTGATATTAGCTAACACACCAATAAGAAATGAAATAGTTAAAAGTTTATCAGGATGTGAAAGAAAAAAGGAAAATAAAGATATGAAAAAGCAAAAATGTGACCCCCTGAGGCATCAACGTAACTGTGAATTTAAAATCAAGCGACCTTTTAAAATGATATCTTACTTCGCTTAAACATAGATGTATTTTGTTTACTGCTATGTTATATAATTTCTAAATTGTCTTATTTCATCCCAACTGTTGTCCAACTTCATCCCGACACAGCGTGTCATAAGACAAACAGTGTCTTATAAAAAACCTATGTCTTAAACTTAATTCAATGGTTAAGTAATGGATTTTTGCAAAAGTTTCCCAAGACACTTCATTGGAATATAATTTTAACCTAATTTTCATGGTTTAAGTGGAAAATATTAGGCGCAGCCCACAGACAAAAAATTTTGGCCCATCTCACCCCATTCTTTCCTACAAAGCTGTTATATATACGATAACATTGCATGGGCAAGCACTCATAAATACAAATTAGTCACACTTTATCAAAATTAAAAGTATGCTGCAAGAATTGTTTATTTTAAAGATGAATTCTCACTTGTTGAGCCACTTTTAAAACACTTAAAAGCATTAAATTTCTATCAAATTAATTTCAAAATTTAATGTTTATGATAAAATACAAACTAGGACTTCTTCCACTGCATTTGTCAAAATATTTCTTCTATAGTAGCAAAAATAGATATGACGCAAGAAGAGATGGAAACTTTAAATTACCATTTTAAAAAGCAAATCTCGCTTCTATATTTCTATATGGTAGTCCCTATCTATAAAACAAATTATTTTCCAAAAATATTAAATTTACAAAATCGAATAACCTGAATTCTCTTAAAACATTATTATAAAATCTCATCTTAAATACAGATAATTTTATGCACTTTTATTAATCAAACCCTCATTTGATATTGCAGCACTCCGAAAATGCTAATGTCCCCGTAAGTATTTGTGTTTTTGTAAAATCTGTCCATCTGTCCCCGTAAGTGATTCTATAGGTGTATATACATAAATGCGTGCGTGTTTGTGTATATATATATATTTATATATATGTATATATATATATTAAATATATGTATATATGTATATATATATATATATATATATATATATATATATATATATGTATATATATATGTATATATATATATATATATACATATATATATATATATACATATTATGTATATATATATATATATATATATATATATATATATATATATATATCTATATATGTATATATATATGTACATATATATGTATATATATATATGTACATATATATGTATATATATATATATATATATATATATATATATATATATATATATATATATATATATATATATATATATATATATATATATATATATATATATATATATATATATATATATATATATGACGAACTTGTATGGAATAAAGAACAAACAAAAATTAAACTGAAAACTTGGTACATAAGTCTGTGCATAATAATAATAATAATAATAATAATAATAATAATAATAATAATAATAATAATAATAATAAATATGATACAGAGCTTCTTATAAGTTTGTACTTGATGTATATGTAACAGAAATATCGTGGAAGTAACCCCCATGATCCTTCTGAAATCCATGGTCAAAAGTTAACCCATTATAACAATTGAATTTAAAGCGCGGAAACGTTTTATGAGAAAACTAAAATTTTGTTGAAGTTTTATTAATATTTTAAATAACAGCAGGGTAAAAAAAATTTTAATTAGCCGCCGTAATTAGAGCGCTTGTTTTATTAGCGATAGGAACAATGTCTAATCACGTTCTTGGTATTTCCACATATAAGATATTTGTTCACACAGCAGGCTCAGTTCTCAAGAAACATGTTTCAGAGTAAAAGCGTTTAAAACGGGTTCGCAAAACAATTTGCCTGACTATAAAATCCCTCGGTTTTTGAATGTGAGTTTTAGATTTAAAAAATCTTTATAATAATTAATTTAACAAATAAGATTTTTTTTAATTAATATTTCTTAGCTCATTTTTACTAAAAATGGCAGTTTCTATTTTAAGTAACTTTTCTCGAACTTTAAGCATTTCTTGAAATTTCACTTTTTTCGCGGGGTTTTTATAACTAGCTTTTGTTTGACGAAATTTTTTTATCAACATTTTCACTCAATGCCGCTTTTATTCCATATATTTAAATTGTATGCATTTATCGTGTATTCTAATTCAAACCGTCTTCCTTTTCTAATCTTTTTATACCAAAAATTTCGTCCTACTTCTTTTGTAAAAAAACCGCTTAAACGTTTTAAACACTTGCACAAACTACAAAAACCGATTTGGTTTTATGGCTTTAGCTAAAAACTCGGGCATTATCCAAGCCTGTTTTATAAACTATCTAATACCACACTAGTGATGAATAGCACCAAATGCAGGTAAATTAAGCTGTCTGTGTTTATGCACGCATCTTGTGGATAATTTACTCTCTGCTTAATTAAGCATTGAAAAACCATTTGGTCGATTGATCCTCGGCACACGCAGAAAAAACAACGCAATACTTTACAAGTGTTATTAAAATTTTTAATTTTGAAACCAAAAATTTGCAATGACGTTTGTTAAAAATTTACTTCTATTTTTGCTGTTGCTGGGAGTCACTAATAAAGTATTTTCTGCCCCACTAAATGAACAATCAGAAAATCTTCGCAATGAAGATCAATTAAACATTGCAGAAGATAAAGAAGATAGTACCGAAGAAGACAGCGCCGAAGGTTTATGATTTTAAAAATCTTTTTTCTTTTTTCCTTTTTTTTTGATAAAATATAGTACTTTACAATTAAAATAATAAAACAAAAGGCGAGAGTTTAAAAGTTTTGCTCATTAAATGCATTTTAAAGTTTGCTGCCGTTTTGAGATCGTAATTAATTTTACAAAATACCAGGAATTACTTTTGGAATTTTATTTTTACACAATAAATGAAATATCAACATAAGATGTTTTCGTTTTAAGTTGAGATATGGTTTATCTTCTTCCAACCAATTGTCATACAGAAACATCTTATACTCCAAGCCTGTACATACTCACAGGTTTGCTTATTTTGAAGCTTCCAAGCGATTGTACAAACCGAGAGAAAGTGTTTTAGAATAAATGAAGTTTTTAATAAAAAAGATAAAAAGTTTAAAATAATAATTGAGCATAAAGATGCTCGGTGTGTAGCTCGGAGCATAAAGATACTCGATGTGTATTTCCTTATTTAATATTTATTGTATAAAATGTAAAACTAGGCCACAGTAAAAAGCAGGTTAGGGGTTAGGGTGAAGATTTTTTTTTTTTTATCTACCAAACAATGTCTTTGCAATCTAAATAAATGTTATATATTCTTATATGCTGCAATAAAATTCCATTTCTTATTTCATACCTTATTTTTAAATGATTTTGAATATACTAAAAGAATTTATTGTGCGCTATTATAGTTTAATATTATTCTCGCAAAACCTTTTTTTTTTTAAGAAGCTTTACTATTGTCAGCATACAGGTTGTTAAAATCATTAAAAATGACAAAAATAAATAAAAGAGAACAACTTCGTATAAAATTGAAAAAAGCTACTTTATTCTGTAAAAGACATGGGATTAAAAAGATGTGGGATTTAAAAGACCAATATATAAAATTGCTCAATTAAAAAATTTTATGACGATTTTAAAAACTACGTTAGCTTTCTGAGACAATATTTTTGTCAAAATATTAAATTAAATTATTATTATTAAAAACTATTATTATTGTTATTAAACTAGCTGTGACCCATAAAATACGGGTCTTGGTTAGTCTTTTCTACACTGATCATTTCTACACTTATTTATATGGGATTAATTCAATATTTTTTAGTAAGTGGTAGAAAAACTATACATATCTTCTATCTCTAAAGGTTTGAATAAAAAAATAATCATTAGTTAATTAACTTTTAAAAATTTCAAACGCTTTGTTAGTTTTTGTGCAAACCGCTATTTATTACGAATTCGGATATTAGTTCCAGAAGCAGATAGTCTAAATAACATTTAGAATACTTGCTTTAAATGTGTTGACTAATTACAATCGGTATAAAAAGTGTCAAAATCATGTGAAAATTTATCTAAAAATATGTTGAATAATGAACTTACCATGAAATGAACTGAGCTGATAATGAACTGACCCGTATAATATGGGTCTTGGTAAGTCTTTTCCACACCGCCCATTTCTATACCTTTTTTTTTATATAGCTTTTATATAGCTTATTTTAATAATTTTGTGGCAGAAAATAAAAATGTTTGTTTAAAGCTAACTATAAGTGTCCAATACTTTATAACTTCTTTATAACTTTATAACTTCTTACTGTAAAATTGTAATTTAAAAAAAAAAAAAAAAAAAAAAACGGGTTTGGGCTTATTAATTTTTTTTTTTATTAAAATTCTATTAGGTTTTTGACTAAATTTCGTTGTATGGATTAAAGAACTTCCGTGTCAAACTTTTACGAATGGGTAACGACAGCATTAAATTCCATAATAATAAATAACAGATTAAACTTTTGTTATTATTATTACGGAAGTATAACACAAATGAAAGTTCATGTAGCGGTAAACATCATTTTAATTTCAAGTTGTCTTGGTTGGACTAGTGATCGACCAAAATTTCGTATCAGTTTTTTTGTTTCGACCGACATAGAATGACTTAAACTTTTTATTTAATATGAAAAATAAAATAGTTTTCTTTTGTCGGCAATTTTACAAAATATTTTTCCATTTCTTAATGAAGTTTTGAGCCTAATGTTCAGCAATTGTTTAATTTTAAAGTAAATAACGCGTATTTTTCTGCTTCTTAAAATTATTAAAACTTCAAATTATCCATTGCAGTGCTTATAAGATTTTGAATTTTGCATTTCTGAAAATGTTTTATTAAAAAAAAAATTGTCTTAAATAGTAAAATAAAAAGGTGAAAAAAGATGAAAATAGAAAGGTGAAAAAAAAAAGTATAAAAAAAAAGATTTTCGCTTTTGGGCATTTTAAAGATTTTATCATGAGTTATTTTATTTTTTTTAATATTTATTTATCTATGATTAATAATTCGTAATTATTATCTAAGATAAAAGAAGTCGTCAAAAATGTATCGTTTAGAAGCATTTTACAAATAAAAAGGATCAAAAGATCTCGCGGTTCTGGTGATCCTAAGCACCAGACGGTCAATTGTTTTTTATCTCATTTTAAAACTCCCCATCCTATTATTGTCAAAACCAGCCCTGTTTTGGCCAAAGTTTAGGAATTAGTTTCGGTAAAATATATGCCAAAATGTTGGTTTGGTATCGGTTTTGAAACAACCCAGTGGGCACATGACGTGTTTTAGACGTCTAAAAAACGTATTGATACCTATTAATGTCTAAAACGTCTTAAAAACGTCTTGTGCCCGCTGGGAATAAACCTAAAATTTCGACTTATTTCGTTTTCATCGTATTTCCTACTTCGGTAGACTACTAGTTTTGACTTGCTAATTTTTTTATTAATTAGTTAATGTAAATAAACAAACACCTTAAAAAGAGAGTTATCAGTTCAGTTGTTTAATTTTCTTTCACATTTTAAAAGTTGTGGAATGTGCTTTTCACGAAATTGCCTTCAGTGTGGCTTTAGTTTAGACAATTAAGATATTTCCGTTAAATACCTGGTCTGTAAAAATTTAAAAATTTTTGTAAAATGTTATATCCCTATCAAGATTTTATTTATTGGTATTTTTAAGTGAAGACTTTGCTCGGTGCTGAAATTATTTTAACTATTGCAAATAAATTTAGACCATAAAATACTTCTCAAGGAAATAGAAGAAAATAAACTTTTTTTTTTTGACTAAAAACAAGAACGTAACAACAACATAATTTTAAGAAATTTATTCACTTTAACACTTTGTAAAAGTTCAAGCTCTTTTTATCTATAATCATGTTCAAATTAAGGACATTTTTATATTTTATTTAAAAAAAATTGAAGCAAACCGACTGAGCCAAACCCTAAGGAAGTTCGATTAGCTTTATAAAAGTTTTAAATTCTGTAAAAATCAAAAAAAATGTCTTAAAAATTTTTTAAAAATATAAGCAAAAGAAATTGTATTAAACAAAAAAATTTTTACATTTATTTCTCTCCATTTAAAGTTATTGACTGCCAACAATGAGATATTTCTTTAAAATTTCGATTTAAGTTTTACTAATTTGCCTTAACTACGTTAATTGGCATTAACACGCTCAAAAAAATTGTTTTCATTTGAACATTTATTGACGCTCGCAAAAATTGAATTTTAATGTTTGTTTCTATGCGCAAATAACATATGCTTTAGTATAGTTTTTGTTGGTTGATTTTTAAAATTACCATATTTTTTGTTTAAAACATGTTCCTAAAATTTATAGTATTAGTATGACTCATAACTATTCAATTAAAGTTTGGGGTTTCATAATTAAAATTTTTATTTAACTTTTATATCTATATCCATATATATACCTATATCTATATCTATATCTATCTATCTATTTATCTATCTATTTATCTATTTATCTGTATATATATATATATAAATTTATGAAAATTTTGAATGTTACTACTTTTGCAGTTACAAACTGTTTTGTTACTTCATAAATATTTGCAATATGATAAATTTAAGGTAATTCAACTCTTCCATAAAAACAGTCTTACGGAGGAGTAGGGTTTTTAACATAATAAGAACCTTAAGAAGTATTTTCAGAATCACAATCGTGCTAATTCACACCTTGTACCAAATATTTATTAAATTTCACAATTCGCGAATACTTAATTTCCCTCTAGCAGCACATCTTGTACCACACATAGTTATCAATCAATTAATGAGGCTCTAATTATTTAGAAATATTTTTACTAAAGATGAATAAATGTTTATAATTTAGGTATTCTCAAACTGTCTTTGCCTTTTGAGATATATTATTTCAAATTGTCTTTTTCTTTTCAGATGTATATTAGTTCGAGCTGTCTTCCTCTTCTGAGATAAGTTATTTCGAGCAGCTTTTCTTTTTTGAGATATGTTATTTCAAGCTGTGTTTCTCTTTTGAGATAAATTATTTCAAGCTGTGTTTTACCTTTGAGATAAATTAGTTTATACTGTCTTTTATTTATTAAATACATTAGTTCAAGATGTCTTCCTCTTTTAAGATATTTCAAGCTGTCTTTCTCAGATGTTTAGAAGTTCAGACTAAGTTAAAAAGCTAATACAAAAAGACCGTGTTCAAATAACTTTTAATAAATTAGTTTTTTTTTTCTTAATAATTAAAAAGCAATGTTTTATTAGTTATACATTGTAGTTACATTCATGCTTGCTACACACTATTCATGAAACTTTATCAACACATTTATTGTTAATATTTGAATTGAACCAAAAATATGTTACACATTTTTAAACAAAGAATGTTACATATTTAACTAAATTTTTTAAAATTTCAACTTCTTTAATAGGAGCGGCTCTAAAGCCTTTAAAGTGAAAGAACTATGATTGACCAGATGTTGTAAGGGAGGTTAGGGAGGGCTAATATTGTGAAAGTTAAACTTTTTGAGATCACAAAAAAGCGCCATATTTTGATGTAAAAATTGTTAAGCAATGTTGCATATATCATGTACATTTTTTCTTGTATAATTTGAAATCAATCCTATTCAACCATTTTATATTTTGATAAAAAAAGGGTTTAATTTATTTTTTCTCAAAAATTTTTTACTAAGTAAACTTTGTCGTGCAAAATTACAATTTAATTAAAGATATTAAATCTTTTATCAAAGCAAATTTTTGTTGTTGGTTAAATACACGCAATTGGAGCACTTTTTTCAAGAAAGAAATTTTTTGTATCCGCGTAGAAATAATGGCATAAGGGAAGTGAAGTGTAAGTATAACAACTGAGGGTTTTGGTTTGGGCAATTATTCTTTTAATATAAGAAAAGTATTTCCATATTTATTTATATATGGTTTATATATGGGGTTTAAAAGTTAATTCAACTTATATAAATTAAACTACAATTTTTTAGTCCAAATAATTAATAATAGTTTATGTTTAAATAAACGAGAACAAATTAAAAAAAATTTTTTGTATATACGTACAAACAAGAAAAAAATTATTCTTATTTGCGTAGTAAATAATTACGTCCATTTTTCAAATCCATTCGGCAAAACTAGCTTTTGCTGAGTTAAATGACTGCAAAGTATTAACATAGAGGCTGATGAGTAGTTGTCAATGTTGACAAATAAAACCATTTGTCCAGATCAAAATACTGTTGATTAAATTTAAGAACTTTTTTTTAATCATAAAAAAGAGTCGAAGTTGTCTTTTTAAAACTCTGTAGATTACGTTCAATGACGAATATATTTTGGTTCTTGAAGTACCCATCTTATTTATGCATGCACTATTAAACAGAACATATAATTACTGCTTGCAAGTAGAACGGTTACATAGGTTACGGAGGAGTACGTTTAAGATTACTAGTTTAAATACATCGTATCTGATGATATCATGGCATTTAAGCAAACAACGGTTGCAGAGATTGCAAAGATTGCAAAGCTCTGGAATTTTTATCTTTACCAGACCATCATGAATTAATTTCAAAAGTATTTTAGAATTATTTTATTTTTAAAAATCAAAGCAGCAATTTGCATTTATTGAAAAATGATTTAAATTCAAATAAGTTAATTTTGAATGATTTTTTTTGAACGTTATTTGTTTTTTGTTTAAAATGCTGTTCAGGGTTTTTACTATAATAGCAGTCGAGCAGCTTTGCATTCGTATTGTTGTTTATCAAAAACTGACGAAGTGCAAAATGAATGTTAAGAGTTATCAGTGACTGCATACGTCACGGTGTAGTTTGTTTTTTTTTGCGTTTTTTGAAAAATCAATAGACAAATTTTAAAGTTGTTTGCCTTTTAGACTAATTATTTCGGCCACGGTTCAGCTGCACAGAATAAAAACTTCAAAAAGTTATGAATTTATGTTATCATCAAACTAATTACAACATTACTGCTAAGTGGAATTTATTTTCAACAAGTCAAGAAAAAATCTTCCTGCAATGAAGTCGGAGGATCTGTTAAACACGTATCGCACCAGTCATTAACAACGGCTAATTATTAATAATAAAACTTGCTTATAAAAGTTATTTATTTTTATAAGAAAGTGCGTCAAGTATATCAATGAAAATATTGAAACTTAATCAAGTATTACATTTCTTTTTACTTTTTTAAATATATTATAAAGTTGTTTTAAATAATTAAACTTAATTATACTTTTTTAATCATTTAAATAATAATTAAAATTAAATTTTTTTTAAATAGTCACAATAACCAAATATTACTGTAATTAAGACCCACATTACCCCTCTAAACGTGGTAATGTGGGTTTATAGAATACAACTTAAGTTAGTGCTCCTTAGACATCTTTAAAAATTATGTATAAACTTTTTTGATGCAGTTTACTAAAAATGATATTTAATCATGATTTTAAGTTTTCTCCAAAAATAAATTTGTTTTGCTATAAATTTTTTGGCTTAAAGCCAGAAATAGGTAAAGTCAGGCTCAGATTACCCCACCCTACCCTATCTCATGAATTGATTTTAAATGACGGCGTGTTTTAAATACATTTTTTAGTTAAAATTTAACTTATATAATTGAATACTTTTGCGGTCCAAAGTGGTTCAATAATTTGAGACTTGAAATGCGTTGTTCAATATGTACACTATCAATATAAATTTGATTGATTATCCGCGGTTTGAATGTCCTCATGGACTCTAATAATGAGTTTTACAAGTTAAATGATGTGTTCTATTTATTTTTATAAATTTGTGTATTCTACCTATTTAAAAATCTTGAAATACTATACAAAAAAAGATCAGCGCCATTAGTTGATCTTTTTTATCTTGCAAACTTTAGTTTGCATCAAGTTGTAGTTTGCACCAATACAGGAAAATTAAGAAGCTAAAGCTGTTTTATAGTTATCAGAAAATAATGAGCCAAATTTTTTTATTTATCCTTATACACCAGAAAAAGCTCTAACTCTGATACTTGATTGTGGACTGCCTAAAGATTCATACCAATCCTTACAATCCTGTTCAAGATGCAAAAGAACAATGTATGCCACAAAATAGTGACAGCATAAGTATATCTGTTGATCTACATATTTATTAAACCATACTGCTGCTTGCCTAGTTAGCCTGCAAAAGGACTGGTTACTCCAGAAGCCTAACATAAAAAAGTTTCACACTTTATCATAAAATTGGTTTTGATGAATCAACAGGTCTACCAATTTACAAGCAAAATGATAATAATCCTTGAAATCTTCAACAAGAAGTTTATTTCTAACTTGTATTGTACCTTTGGAATTGATTGGATTTGATGGATCTCAAAAAAATATTGGTTTAATTCAAAATTATCTTCCCCTACGTATTGTCGAACTGTACGGTTTAGCTTTAAAAAGGAAACAGTCAAAGTTATAAAGGAAGGAATATTATTTTACTATTTTTCATTTAAATAATCAGCTGTGTCTATTATTAGGTACATTAATGTCATTAAAATTTGAAGCCTAATAGTTTAATTAATAATATCACGGTTAATCAAATAATTAATAATACCACAGTTAATCATTAATTGACGATGGTGGATGGAAAGATTACCATTGCTTTTTCTCTTGTAACCAATTCAAGTCAATGTTGTTCAGTGCATGGAGCCAAACCTACTCAAATGAATAATATTCAATTTTATACTCAGACAAATTTACTTCCTGGCAATCGTTTAAATATGGTCTATTTATATTACATTCGTTGTATGGAATATATCCTGCATGTATCATACAAACTGAGTATTGGAAAACATTATGCTAGATTATTAGAGGACAAGGTTGCGATTAAGTTAAAAGAGAAAACCATATAAGATCAAATTAAGGAACAACTTGGACTTTTTATTGATATCCCTAAGTTCCTAAGGGACATCATATGTTGTTCAGGTACATCAAATGATGGAAATACAGGAAGAAAGTTTTTGAGAATGCCCAAATATTATATAGCACTAATGGATTTGATTTATACCTTATAAAAATGATTTATGTTGTGTTACAAAAATTATCTTCAAGATTTCAAACCAATATAGATTTTTTCCAAGATTACTGTTTAAGTGTTGCAAAAAGGTATGTTGAACAGCATTCATGATATTTTATTTCACAAAGTTTACACCAGAACATGAAGTTATTACACGGACATGAAGTTGTATGACGATTTACCTATTGAAATGCTTTCTGAAGAAGCTCAATAATCTCGCAATATAAAATTTAGGAAATTTCGAGAGCATTTTTCACCCAAACGTTTCCAAAAAAATACTAAAATGGATGTTTTAAGAAGGTTACTTTGTTCCTCAGACCCACTTATCAGAAGTTTTAGAAAATAAAGTTCAAGTATAAAAAACAAATTGATCCAGATTTGATACAACTTTTAAAAGCACTTTTAAAAGTTGTATCAATAATAAGTTGTATCCACCTAAACAGTACCCTCTTGATTATTTCAGAAAACTGGTTATTGTAAAAAGTGTAAAAAAAAAAAAAAAAATGGAAACCAAAACTTTTGTATTATTATATATACAAAAAAGGTTTAAATATTAGGTTCTACTTTATATGGATTATGTAGTAGTTTCAAGAAATATAAAATAGAGCCCTGGAACTGCAACACCTAGTAATGGAAAATCAACAATTAGTAATTGACTATGTGTTTAGACTTTCAAATGCATAAAAAAATGTTCAATCAGACTGCTTCATTGTTATTAATCTAGTTTATAATTTTGATGTTTTAAGAAAGTCACTTAGCTAGTAAATATGCAAAACTAACGGTCGCTAGGCATTTCAGGTGACACTATTAACCAAATAAAAAATCCATAGTGCCACAACATTCATAGTATAAAAAACACTCAATCTGGTTATTATGGGAGTAATCCGATAAATTTTTCAGAAGTCATTACTTCTGTCTAGTTAAGGTTATTCATAATTATTAAATATGTGGTTGCAAAGCAATTTAGATATTCATAGCAACTCAAAATTAAAACAAAATGTCACCATTAAAAGCACATTCCTTAAATTTGTAAATAGTGCAAAAATGTTCTATAAACCTTTTTTTATATGACGAGCTATTAGTTTTATCCACTAAAACTGAACTCTGACTCCGTTGTCATTAGGAACTTATTATATAGCCCTTTACAGTATATGGTTAGTTTTAACAAAAATACAATGCTCATACACACTAAAAAGTAAAGGTAGAAATTTTTAGTTAAGGTAGGATATGTGATATACCCTTGGTAAGGTATAATTTTCTACCTCATAAGGTAGAAAGTTATACCTTTAAGTTAGAAAATTGTATGACAAATAATTATTTTTAATATAATTTTCTACCTTAAAAGGTAGAAAATTATACCTTACTAAGGGTATATCACATATCCTACCCTAAGGTAGAAATTTCTACCTTTTGTTTTTAGTGTGTAGTAAAACATTAATGCATTTTTATGGATAAATTTTTAAAAACTAATTAAAATAAATTGTTAAACAAAACAATTTAATAAACAATCAAAAATATAGGTATTTTAAGTTAGATAAAGTCAGTTTTATAAGAAAATCAAAGCCTCGTAACTATTTGGTTTTAGAGATAAGGATCTCAATAAGAAAAAAGAAAGTATTTTTTTGTGTGTGTAACATTAAGAGACAATAAAATGGTTACCAAAGTGAAGAATTATATTTGCTAGCTGCGTGTTTCTAATAAAGGTCAAGAGAATTTAGCTTTGTCCTATTAGTGTTTCCCTATCTAGTATTTGCGTAATTAATATCACAATGAATATATAAATAATAAAAGAGTCTTAACTTTGTTTATGTAATATAGCAAATTCAATTTTGACAAAAGAATCTTGATCTTTATAACATTTTCGATAAAACAGCCTTTTTAGTTTAGTAAAATTTAATTTTAGTATTGGGAGTTTGGAAGTTTTTTTTGAAAAAAACTTGTTTTTTACATTTTTAAATTTTTAAAGATTTTTCAGCTTTCAATAAATGCAAAAGGAACAAAATTGCAAAACCATTCACTTTTTTTTTCGTTCACTCTCACTCTAGTTTACTTTATATATTTTTTTATTTATAAATTATTATCTACATTTAAATGTATAAAAAACTTTATCCAATAATGTAACTTACAAAAAAAAAACTTGCCACGTAGGGTTTTGGGGCCCATATATACATTAAATTTTATTACCGTTTCAATTGAAAACAAACCTGATAATAAAAATATTTTAACACTATAAATTAGTTTGTTAGAGAGTTTATGACTTTAGAGTATGGCGAGGAAAACTGTAGAAACTTTCGCATAAATGATCTTTTGCGGTGCTCTATTAAAAGATCATTAGATCTTTTCGGAGCACCAATCAGAAACAAAAGGTGTAAACTAAAAGTTGATTTGATTTCCATAATTAAACTACATTTTAGAGTCTGGAGATGTTGACACGGAAGGCAGTGGAGTCGTAGCAGAATTATCTAAAGAGAAGGTATATTTAAAAAAATGATATTTTAAATGAAGCCATTTAAGCGGAATTTTATTATAAAAAGTAAATGCGCAATTCTTTTTACTGTCTTGTTATAACCATGTTTTTTTGTTTTTTTTATTAACGCATGCGCGTATAAGTATTTACTACAAGATTTAACTTTAAATCTCGATTTAAAGAGCATTTTGGCTCCTTCTGTCAATTTCAATTTGTATTTTATGTATAAACTTTACATAATACTTACTTTCAATCTGAAAATGTGTTTATTTGGTGGCTAAAGTGTAAATGTAAAAACAAAGCATGTTTAAGCATGTGTGTTTTATTATGTTATTTGCGTTAGCTCTATATTTTAATATATATATATATATATATATATATATATATATATATATATATATATATATAAATATATATATATATATATATATATATATATATATATATATATATATATATATATATAAATATATATATATATGTATATATATATATATATATATATATATATATATATATGTATATATATATACATATATATATATATATATATATATATCTATATATACACACACACACACACACACACACACACACACACATACAGACATACATACATACATACATACATACATACATACATACATACATATATATATATGTTTATTTATATATAATATTTATATATTTTAAAATATATAATATATATATAAATATGTATATATATATATATATATATATATATATATATATATATATATATATATATATATATATATATATATATATATATATATGTATATATATATATCAGAAAATATATATGCATAAAATGCATAATATAAACTTTAGTAATGAAACATTGATAGAATTAAACGAGGAAAAATGAGTGACATAAATCCGGGTGTATCAAAATATGAGATAATAAAGACAAAAATCGTTTCTCTATATCAATATCAATTTGCGATTTTAAGATATTGTTAAAATTAAAGTTACATATCGCGTTAGAATTATTAGTAAAACCTTATTAAAATTAGTTGTCTACATCTTTTCTTCTAATATAGTAGTAAAAATTATAAAAACAAATAACTTTAATAGGTTCTGGACGTTAACATCTATTTTATGAGCATGTGAATAAGTTTTAATAACTGATTTTACCAGAGCAAATAAAAAAAAAAAAAAGAAGGTAAATTTGCTATTAAGTGGCTTTTTTACTAAAATTAATATTCTATACAAGTATTTCCTAGTTTTAATTTGATATGAAATATGTACATCAATTTTGTAAAAAAATAGATCTTGAAAACCTTGTATCTAATTTCTTGTAAACCTTGTACCAAAACTTATTTACCAACGTTTTTTTTTTTTTCAATCTCTATTAAAAATGAATTAGGGTAAATTAAAGACATTAAGCAATCAGTTTGATACTTTAACAGTTTGTTAATAATAATACTCCCTCCGTCCGGAAATATGGTATACATTTTAGCGATTTTTGTTTTCCGGAAATATGCTATACATTTGCGAAAAAATAAAATAAATTAAAAAATGTACATGACAAGTATACTATATTAACTTTATTTGAAACATTTTAATTAAATAAGAATGATTTTTTTCACTCGAAATTTGATTTGGCTTTATTGTACGCTTCTTTAGAACATACATATTTTTCTAGCAGTCCACCTTCGCGACCAGGTTTTTCTTTACTATACTATATTTTAATATACCTTGACGTTGTTCTTTGGTTAATTGTTTTTATTTGGAATCCCTTCTTTCTAAGTTTAACAAATTTCTTTCAGAATTTTCCAAACTCGTCTTGCAGCGATATTAATTTTATTTGTCTCAAGAAACACTGATGTTTGAGCGTTAAGTTTTTAATTAAGAATGATATTGCTTACGTCAAATATTTCAGGTTATTTTGTCATGAGTATTTACTATAACCATGTAATGATAGTTGTCAATTTACTTTTATAATCACGATAATCTACGATTTTTGTTGAAATGTATACCATATTTCCGGACGGAGGGAGTATTTATTATAAAAAAAAATTATTTTTTTTTTAATAAATATGATTTTACATTTTTTTGGGGGGGTTTTCTTTCCATTATTAAATTTTAGATTTTTTTTTGGTTACTTTCGCTTTTTGCTTTCCTTTAGTTATTGCATTCAGTTATTGCTTACCTTCATTTCTTAAATGTTTTCTTTTATTTCCAAAACGTTTTCAGTTATTTTTTCTTTCCTTTCTCTCTTTTCACTGGAGTGAAGTCTGTTAAATGGTTTCATATATATATATTTTTTTAATGAAATAACAAGTATGAAGTAAATAATTTTTCACCTGAATAATATTTTTAAGAAAATGTTTTCATAAATTGCTTACTGAAATCCTTTTATTGCTTAAGTGATTTCTTTAAAATTTCTTTTAAGAAATAATTTTATCTAAAAGAAATGATAGTAGCATTAAATTTGCATATTAAGTATTTCAATGTTTGCGCAGCATCATTTAGGATGTTTTAGATCATTTAAGATTTTAACTTTTAAAACAAAGGTTCTTACTTTTTTACTTCGCATCAAAAATGTAAAACTAATTTTTCGATAATGGTTTATCTCCTGCATAAAAAAAAGCTTACCTATGGGGTGTTTTAGTCCGGTGTTTTCTTTGGGTTTGAGTTAAACCGGATTCTAAATAAATGTTTTGGACTTCAGATTCAACTCAGAAGACAGATGTACATTATTCAGTATTATTTATCCCATGGAAAATTCAGATGTAGAAGTTTTCTTACTAAAGAAGATTTTTGTACAGTTTTAATTTTTTTTTTAAACCAATAAGTTGGAGTTGGATTTTGTAAGGATTTAATTTAGTCTTAGCTGAAGCACTAACGTGTAAAAACTTAGTAATTATACATTTAAACAAAACAGGGTCCTACAAATTAGATAAAATTTAACATACATTGTGCAAACACCAAATTTAAGTATGTTTATGCTTATGTCAAATGAGAAAAAATTTCAAATAAAATTGCGGCAACTAGAGCCTAGGAATAAAATACCCAAAAAACTTTGCTCCCCATACCAGCAACATGAGGGCAATTAGTTATTAAAATACTTTATTTATAATAAATTTAAATTTTACGTTTTAAATTTAATCTTAGAATTTTTTAACTTTTAAAAGTTATGACCGTGTAAAATTTACGCTTCTCTCGTTTGGAGAAGATTTATATGATCATAACTTTTTAGCGTTGAAAGATTATAAGATAAAATTAAAAACCATTAAAAACATCATTGATACTACAATGGCATTTTTTCAGATCGAAACAATCAAATAAATAACCAAGTAACTAAAACCAAGATTATCAAAATTTAGTAGGTGTTTTTTAAACTGATTAAAGAAGTTTTAAAAACTAAAAGTTTTTTCAACTTTATTGGAAAGGCTTTGCTCAAACCATTTTTTGTCATGGTATTTATAAGGTTAGCTAAAAAACCTAACATTTAAATATTTTTTAACCTGTCAGTTGAGGTTGTTTTTAATACCTTCAAGTTATGCTTTAAGCAACATTTTAATTAAGAAACTTAGACTTAATTTTATTTAGAGATGGTAACACAATGCTCATTATAAAAGTAATCATAGTTACAGTTTTTGTCACATGTTCATATTTTTATAAATGTTTTTACATAAATATGTTTGCGTTGGAAGGTTTTATAGATATAGCAGTTATGACGCTGTAGTAGAATGGCAGTTATGACGTAGTAGAACAACTGCTTTAGAATGAAAAGAGCAAATGTTCTGTCCATATAAGCAACGTTGGTAAAGAAGGTGGTGTGAATCTCATTAATTTTCCTTTTACGGTGCTGTGACAAGACCGTTGGGTCGTCTTATAGCATCATAATAACCAGGGGGAGGGGTTGGGAAATAAAGAATTAAATAGTGAATATTGTATTCTTATAAATTTATATGTATATATTTCAATATGTCAATATTAAAAAGTTATTTTTTTTTAAATTTGTTTATACATTATTATTTAAAAAGGTTCAAGTTGTTCCAAATTTAGGAGTCAACTTTGAGATAAAAACTAGTTTAGGCGTAATGAAACAACTTTAATAAAAAATTTTGTTCCGCGTTTCCCTTAGCTATAAAATGTTTCTACAGATTGGATAGTTCATTGTCTTCTTAATGAAAAATGTTGTGGGAATTCTACACAGAATAAAATTGCAAGACATTAAACAATACGCAACACGTGGACAAACTGTTTGACGTACGACAAACTCTACGCGCTGCTTATTAACGTTTCTTGCAAAAATAATAAAGCTTTTTTGAGTTCTGGATGAGCCCAACCTTCAGAAGAAGAATCTATAATAACTATAAAGAACGTTTGTAGTTTTTACAACCAATGTGCTGTAGTAAATACTTATATGCGCGTCTCACTTGAGATAATTTTCTGCTCACAAATAGTTTTATAGTCTGTTAAATTTTTATCAGGATGAAGAAAAGCGGCAATATATCACACCAAGAAATAAAATTGCTTTCCACAAAACCAAACAAGATAAAAATGCAAAAAAACGAGGATGTGGTAAACGAGGCTGTGGCGATGATGACGATGATGAAGGCGACAAAGATGAAGATAATCATCATGAAAAAGGTGAAGAAATGCATCATCACCATCATCATGGCCACCATGAGCATGAGCATGAACATCATCATCACGGACATCATCACGGATTTATTCATGAGTGGGGACAAGAAGAAGGAGGTGAGCATCATGGCCATGAAGGTCATGGTCATCATGAACATTGCAATGAACACGAGCATGAACACGAACACGAGGAGCATCAAGGACATGAGGGGGGACACCACGAAGAAGATTGTGAAGGATGTGAAGGAGGTGGTGGTGGAGGCGGCGGTGGTGGATGGCTAGTTAATAAAAAAAATTCGGAAAAAGTTGTAAGTCGTCGTCAAAATATTTATGACAAATTTCCATTAGCTTATCACTGCCGCGATATAGTTAGTACAAGTGGAAAGGTTTCACCAACTAAACGGTTTTGTGTTCCACTTGTTCGTAGAGCTGCAATAGCATGGGCTGATTTTTCTTTGCCATCAAATAAAAATTCCAAAAAAAAAACCAGAACTAAAAAAAGAAATATTCTTGAAAGAGCAGTTAAAAAACAAACGGTGCACATCGGTTATGGTTATGCAAGTGGAGACAATTATAGATTAGGCTATCAACTTGGTGGCATGGGAGGACTAGAGTCCTCGTTTTCTGGAGCTGTTCTTCCCAATAAAAATTTTGGTGCAAGAGAACCAAGTAAAAAATCTACAATTAGTTCTGGAACTAAAAGAAATGGCGTTGGAAAAAGGACAGATTTAGGTTTTGAACCACCAATTAATAATGCAGGTGGTTCATCAACGCCATATGGACATCCAGTAACTCATCCTGGGTTTACTACAATGGGTTATCCTGGTCAAGCAATGGCCTCAGCTGATGTCAGAAATAAAATCATAGAACCCTTTTATAAATCAACAAAAAGTATATATGACCGCCAGCCAGTGTTTATTGAAGGTATTAGTTTCAATTGTCAGAAATTCTAAATAAGACTCTTAATTATTTATTAATCCTTTGAATAAATATTTTATTACTAAAATTTTAGTCGTATTCACTAAAATTTTACTTTTTAGATTATCAGTTGGATAATAGAAACCAGCATTTTGAAACACTACCGAGATATGTGTCCGTACTAGCCGAATAATCGATGCAATTTGTGTATGCGTTGTTATATCTTGCGTGACAGTGTGATTTAACTTCTCTCTTGTTAGTGTGTGTGTATCTTTAATGTTTTTTTAATTTCTTTTTCGTCATTTGTAAGCGTATATGTATGCTAGAGAGCGTGCGTGTGAAACAAGGTCTAAACAAACGTTGTTGCACTAATGAATAGGAAGTTATTTGTAATATTTTTGCGGTTACTAATTAAAGTTTGTTTTAATGTTAGTTTAATGTTAATAAGTTGCTATTTTGTTTATAGGTTACTGTATTGTTTGAGAAAGAGTTATAAATATATTTATAAATAGCTGCATAATTTTTATTTCTTTTTTTGTTTTTAAATTATTTATAACTTCTATAGCGCTTTTGTTTTAGAAAAACAAAATCATAATTACAAAGAATTTTAATTAACTATTTTTTTAAAGGAAGCAGACCGAATCTGTTTTATGCGCCAAAATGCTCTTTGACCGAGATTTTCAGTGAATAATTTTGCGATGTTTTTGCGACGTTTAAATCTAGTGATAGTCTTTAACTAGTGATAGTATTTTCTGTTTTTGATTTTATTAAATCAGAGTGGAATACACAATAAGAAATTATCTCCAAATGAATCCAGAGTTGTTATAAGAAGAAGCAATGTGTCCAAAGATTTTGAGGAGAGCGGAAAAAGATTAATTAAGAAAACGGCATTAAAAGATAAAAATATTCAAGTTAGATCTTGCGGTTGCGGCTGCTGCTGCAAATGTAACGGCAAATCTGAACACAAAGATTGTCATGCAGAGGAAGAATGTTGCTGTCATTGTCATCATGGTCACCACGAAGAATGTTGTAACCATTGCCATCATGGTCATCATCATGGTTTTATCCATGAGTGGGGTTACGAAGAAGGAGGGGAGCATCATGGGCATATTGGATGCGAAGACTGCCACCATTGTCATGAGCATTGCCACGATCACCACCACCACGATGATCATCATGATCAATGTCATCATCATCACGAGCCTGAATGCTGCTGTGGCTGGGGGAAAAAAAATAACTTACCAAGTAATCCAGTTGCTTTTCATTGTCAAGATATTGTTTCAATGATAAATAAAAAGGTATTGAAACGATTTTGTCTACCAGTTGGATACGCAGGTTTTATGCCTCCATATCAACAATCATCCACAATGGTAGATGCAACTAAATGGAAATGGAATCTATCATCAGTAAAAAACAAAGTTCCGCTTAAAAAAATTGTAACAGCACAAAATACTCTTAAAAATAAAATTAATATTTCAAAAAAATTAAAACAAAAAAGACATATTTTCATTGAGTATGACGGCAATAAAGACGATCCTTTCGTGCAAGGTTTTCAGGAAACTAAAGGAGAAGTTCCAACAGCATGTGTTGCCAATATATGTCCATTCTTTAACGAAAACACAGATTTTCTACAGAGACGATCCGGTATCATAAGTAAAAAAGAAAATCAAATTCCATATGAAAGAGGAGTAACAAAGAAATACTTTCAAGGTATTCATGAAGTTTTGAAGATTTTTTTAAGCAATTCCTTGCATGTGTTTCACAACTGTCACCAATATATGTTGCATGCAACACGAAGTTTTTTTTTGGGACTCTAAGTTAATTGAAATTTTTTTAGGTTCTTTTGAAGACGGAATGAAGGCGGGTATATATGTATCATTTGATGAAAATTAGAATGGCGCAATTATTTTTAAACCATTAGCATCACACGATCAAGGATTTTATTTTTGGAAAAAGTCTAATGTGTTTTTTATATAAAAATAAATAAAAATATAAAAATAAATCATAATAATTATTGTATATTATTTTTATACTTACTATTATACTTTGTATAAAATTGTTGTTAATTTATTTACTCTAAAAAATGGCTTTAGACCAAGAATAGTTATTTTTTTTAAACTAAATTCGAATGATCACTATTTTACCATATATGTATATATAGAGAGAGAGAGCGAGAGAGTTCAAAATCTGTTCTGTGATCCTTTTTGTTAAGAATGATCAAGCATTGTCTAAATTGGAATAAATTTTGTCAAATCTTAAAGCATCACATATCGCTTTCACCTTGTAGTAAATACTTAGAACGCGGAACTTAATCTTTGATCACAATTTGTGAATTGATCGGTTCACATTTGATCAATTTAGAAAAGAGATTCTGTAAATTATCGAAATGTAGATGATAAAAGTTTGGATGACGGCGATTTGAATTTTGGCAACTTGAATGATAACGATTTGGATAATTTTTCTGAAAATAAAAACTTTATTGGTAGATCATTAAAGAGAAAATGTAGTAAAAAATGTTCACCGAATGCAGAATGCCGAACTTGTCGTAATGATGACGACGATGATGATGATGATGATGATGAGGATGAAGAGAACTACGAGGATAGACTCGAGGAAAAATACCATAAACACCATCATGGAAAACACCATCATGTGCATGAACATCATTTTCACGGTCATCATCACGGTTTCATCCATGAATGGGGACAGGAAGAAGGAGGTGAACACTATGGTGATGAGGGTTACGGACATAATGAATACGAAGATGAGGATGCTCACATAAACCGTCACCATGGTGAATTTGGAAACCAAAACTCACGTAAATATCAAGAGAGGAACAATAATGAAGAGTATAACGGTAGAGGGTACAATGATAGAGGATGGTATCGTGATGCTGTTGGATGGAAAACAAAAGATGCTTCCAAACATAAAATATTGAAACCTTTATAAATGAATTTATAAAACAAAAATAAATAAAATGATTTAACATTTATTAAAATTATGAACGGAAAAAAAAACAACTCATTTTCAAGTAAATTAGACTAACTATTTTTTGTTTAAAAGTTTTTCATAGCTCTTTGTAAGAATGAATTTATTAGTGTTTAAAATTTATATATATGCAAAAAAAAAATTTTGAGACGTTTTCTTTTGAACGTAAAGTTAAAACTTTATTTTAGAACAATGCAGTCTTTTTGTAAGTTTTAATATTTAAAATACAAATTGAGAAACTTTGTAATTCTATAATGCAACATCAATTTAAGTAAAAAAAAAAATAACGCAATGTAATTCATTGCGGCGTAATCGACTTAAATTGTTTTAGGTGGCTCAAATAAAATAATCTACAGAACTTACCTTAGGCGGCTCAAATAAAATATTCTACAGAACTTACCTTAGGTGGCTCAAATAAAATATTCTGCAGAACTAATCTTAGGTGGCTCAATTAAAATGATAAAAGTGTATGGGTAAGAACATTTTGCATGAAAAAATCTTCTCATGCATATAAATAGCATTGTTAATTCTGTTTTACTTGCTACCATGCATGTAATGTATAAAATTTATATTAACGTAAACAACGCACTAATCAAATACAATTTAACAGTTAAAAAACATTTCATGCATGCATTTATAAACTTTTTCATTTCAAATTTATTTTTCATATGATTATTAAAACGTGTAGTAAATACTTAGGCGCGTTTTTTTTCTTGTTATCTTAAAACTAGTGAAACATATATTTTTTAACATAGGGAATGAAAAACGATGCTGACGAAGGTTCTGCTATAGAAAAAAAATTCAAGCCTATAAGTGATAAAGTAGACAAACAGGTCATAAAACCAGCAACGAGTATTGCTATTGAAGCTGTAGCAAAACCTGCGATCAAACCTAAAACTAAACTAGCTAGAGAATCAAGAGAGCGAAAGTTTAAAAAAAGAATTGAAGGAATAGATATTTTAGAAAACACTGACGCAGCCTTAAATTCAAAAATTAAAACTGAGAGACCAGTGTGTAGATCATGTAAAAAAAAAAAGCGTTGTGACGATGATGATGATGATGAAGGCTGCAAAGAAGAACATGAACATCATGATTGTCATGACGAAAAATGCTGCCATTGTGAGCGTAATCATGATCTTGACGAAGACGAGCATCATCATCACGGCCATCATCACGGATTTATTCATGAATGGGGAGATGAAGAAGATGGTGAACACCACGGAGAAGAAGGACGTGGAGATGACTGTTGCGATCATTTACATTGTCACAAAGATTGTGATGATGATTGTGATGGACACTGTCGTGAAGGCGAGAATCATCATGAAGAATGCGGTGGCCATTGTCATGAAGGCGATGGCGGAAATGGTTATGGTTGGTGTAGGGACGTTATACAGACTAGTAAAAGTGGTAAATTTGAAAAGGTCGTGCAAAGATTTTGTGTACCTTTAGGTTACCAAGGAGGGTATGGTGGATATCCATATTTCTATGGTTATCCAGGAGTTGGTCTCGGTTTGTATGGTTGGGGATGGCCATGGATTAAAAATAAAGTGCCTGGAAGTGTTGGAGTAAAAGCTCCGGTTAAAAAACCGGCTAAAAAAGAAGTAAATAAAGAAGTAAACAAAACCATAAAGAAGGTTAATAAAGATACTGCAGCAACAAAACGACAAACAGTCCACGTGGGCTATGGTTATGCTAGTGGTGATAATTATAGACTAGGTTATCAAGAAGGTGGTATGGGAGGTCTTTCTTCGAATACCTTTGATGACGATCAACACAATAATGATTTTAATCATAAAAAATCTACAGTTCAAAAAAGACGTGGATTTGGTATGGGGATGGGAATGGGATCATTTGACTCAAGGATGGAGCCTCAACAACACACTCCATATGGACACCCAGTTACCCATCCAGGGTTTACAACCATGGGTTTTCCTGGTCATGCTTTAGCATCTGTTGATGTACGAAATAAAATTAGAAGATCAAAGCGGCAAGTTTATGAGAAACCTGTTTTTTACACACAAGATTATTTGATGCCAAATATATTTCATCCTACTTTTGAATACTAAGACGTAAGGAATTTATTAGGAAATTTTATATATTTATCTAATCATTTTGTTCGATTTTAGTTCTTTTTTTTTTAACAATAACCCTGGTAATATGAGATATTTTTTAAAACAGGGCTTGCTGAAAGACGGTGCATCGATAAACCAGATTAAATTTGTAGTAATCTACGGTGAACAAACTATCTAAAAGATATTAGTCAGTACAGTGGGAGAAATACAATTTTTCAGAAAAAAATAAATTGTTATTTTGGAAGAAAAAATAATACAATAGTTTATTTAGTTTTATTATGATCTAATAGATTAGTAGATTGCTTGTTACTTATGTCTTTATCATAATTATTTATATAAAACTAAAGAAATAGTACCATTAATAAACTAGTAAGAAAACATAATAAATTTTTAAATTTCAAACTTTGTTTTTAATTGCTTTTGTAATTTCCGAAATTCGAATTTATTTTGCAAATAAGTCATTTATATGAAAAGATGTTTACACAAAGTATTTCTATATAATGCTGCGTGATGGTGTATCTATAAATATGGAAACTTGTTTTAGTTTGAATTGGTTTTAACAAAATTCTGCACAAATTAGTCCCAAGAATTCAAAGCTACTGTTATTGGATGAAATCTTATTTGGAAATACATTAATGCAAGATGCAATTTACGTTTTATAAAAAAATCATAATTTCTTTTTAATTAGATTTTTTAATAACTGATACCTGCATAGTCTTGTAATATATTTTATTTTATAGCAATTAATGTTAATATATTAAATAATTTGTTAATGAGTTTTTTCTTAATTTGAATTTTGTATTAGTCGTTTATAAATTGAGGAATCAGGAATTATTTTTTTAAATATTTTTGATAAGTATACTTTTAACAAATTCAGTTACTAATTTAATTCAGGGGGTGGATCTAGCATTTTTTGGTCTTTGAGATAACTAACTTTCAGACATAGAGCAAACTCCAAACATTTATATGTTTATACTTATGTCAAATAAAGATGCCTTGCAAAAAATTGCGATGACTAGAGTCTGGGAAAAAAAAAAAACTTTTTTTGCTCTTTTGCCCCAAACGTGAGAGCAACAAGTTAATGAAATATTTTTTGTACTATTTTCAACTAGACTTATATTCATCGAAAAATTTTAAATTTCATAGAAAATATTTTCGCGTTCAAAATTATGACCATATAAAGTTTAAACCCTCAATTTGAGGGGGTTGCAAATTTTATATGGTCATAATTTTTGAACGCTGAGAAATTATACTGTAAATTTTAAAATTTCTTGATGAATTTAAGTCTAGTTGAAAATAGTACAAAAAATATTTCATCAACTTGCTGCTCTCACGTTTGGCGGAGGAGGAGGCGATAATTTTGGGTTTTTTTTGTTCCCAGGCTCCAATAACCGCAATTTATTGCAAAGCATCTTTATTTGACATAAGTATAAATATTTATATGTTTGGATTTAGCTCCATATCTAGAAGTTAGATATCTTGAAGAACAAAAAATGCTGAATCCGCCTCTGATTTAGTTAGATAGTTATAAAAAAATAAATACTCACAATCTTTAAAAGCCTACCTTTGCTAACTTTCTACTTATAAGCATATAAAAAGCCAAAAATTAAAAAAATTACAGAAACACACGCAGCAATTTGCAACTGCGTGTTTACATTGAGCAAAAGTTAATCTTCAAAAAATAAAATCTAGATAATTGTACTTTTTATAAATATTAGTTTCTAAATAGTTTGACATCTTGATTCAAAATATAAGTGTCAATTTTTAAAATTGACACTAGAATTTTTAATCAAGATTTCAAAAAAATTGTTGTTTTTTCAAGTTAAAAAAAATATTTAATGAGTTTTGCTATTTTTCTATAAAGTTGAAAAGTTAAAAAAAATTTATAGTTACAAAATATAAATTTTTATAATTATAAAGTATTGCCTCTAAAAATGTTATAAAACCCATAGCTGTTGTTTTTGAACTTTTAAAGTTAAGGTCTGGTAAACAAATACACCCAAAAAAAAACTCTCTTTTCTTCATTTTCAAATATTTAGGAAGAAAAACCAAAAATCAGAAAAACTTTTAATTCACATTTAAAATCTGCTTTAAAAACTTAACTTAAATTTAACCCCCATTTTTAGAGAAATCAGTTTCTTATATTGGATGCTAAAATTATTCAACGGCCTACGATATACACCGTAATATATAATATTGATATATATATATATATATATATATATATATATATATATATATATATATATATATATATATATATATATATATATATATATATATATATATATATATATATATATATATATATATATATATATATATGTATATATATATAATGGAAAAAGGTATGCCAAGCAAAAAAAAATAATAATTGAATTTTTGAAATTTGAAAAAAGATTTATTTTTTTTAAATAAATATATAAATGATAAAAAAGCACTAGAGGCCTTTCACTATTTTCATCAGTAGTGCTATGTTTAATGCTTTATCAAATTTTTTTATATAACTGTAGAAAGTTAGATAATAGAAAAATTAAATTGCTATATTGTAACTATGAGTTACCATTGTAATATTTTTTTAAAAAGGAAGTCTCAATTAAAAGTGTCATGTTTTTGTTTATGTAAATGACTTTCATATGACAACAAATGTTTTTCACTTTTTAATTCAAGGAAAACAAAGAGTTGGAAAAAGGGTTCTATAGTTTTGTTGTGCAATCTCTGGCATTCAAATACATGATTGTCATATTGGTCTGAAGAATTTCCTGTTCTGCAACTGGAAATATGACCATTAGTACGGTTTCTTAAATTATTTGTTTTTCCAGTGTAAGTAGATAAACCATTACACGATAAACACTTTAAATAATAAATAACATTTTTGCTATTACAAGTAATGCGACTTTTAATATTCCAAATAGTTCCATTAGACGTCTCAAACTTATCAACTTCTTGTAAATATAATTGGCAAATTTTACAACGAATATCTTTACATTTGAATAAACCCGTTTTCTTCTAAATATTTACCACGATTGTTTAAAACAAGAACCACTCTATATACCAAGAAAGTTTAGAAGCGATAACTTTCATTTCAATTCACCTGAAGAAGAAAATGCTATTAAAAAATTTGATTTGCAGCGCCTCAAATCAGAATGTGAAATTCTATCAATACGAAGAGATAATTTTTTAACATCATTAAATAACGTAAATGCTGAAGTGACAAACTTTATAAATAGTAATACAAAAAATGAAGCTGTAAAAGAAAAACTGATACTCAGATATGAAGAATGTAAACTTGAAGACAAATGCCGAATTGATAGAAAATGGTTAAAAAAAACATTCTCTACAAACTCTGCTTTCCAGAAAGATCGAATAAATATTAACTCGAAAAATTCGAAAAGTCTTGATGAAAAAGAAAAGAAAAAACATCATAAGAGTTTTTCCTCAATTGATTTTATTGATGAAAACAACACATCAGAAATTCTGTCTTCAAAAAACTGGATAAATGCAGTTCCGAAAAAATACAACCTAAGGTCATCAACTTATCCACCAAATACATGACCACTGCCCAAATAAAAATTCTATCAAAAGGACCTAAATTCTGGCCAACATCTAAAGGAAATTATTTACATATTAACTCTGGTATTAGGCAATTTACAAGAAAACTTAGATTAAAAGAAAAACTCTACGAACTGCAAAATAATGATACTAGTATAATAAAAAAGAAATCTAAATATAATGTTAAAACAAATATATCTGAACTTAATGAAATAATATCGAAAATTGAGCAAGTGATTCCTGTCAAACTTCAATCAGTTGATAACAATTCATTGCAGGAAAGGATAGCACTTAAAGAACTTAAAGAAATGAAAGACATTGTTATCAAAAAAGCAGATAAAGGTAACACTCTAATTGTAATGGACTCAACATACTATAAAGATAAACTTGTTAATCAAGATCATCTATCTTCTTTAAATACTTATGAAAAAACAAATTTTGATTCAGATAAAAGAGTTTTCAAAAATCTTTCAAAAATGATCGCTAAACATAAATGTCTAACACAAAACGAAATAGACTACATTACAAACTTTGAATGGAAATCTAGTACTTTTTACGTTATTCCGAAAATTCATAAATGCAATGAAATAATTAAAAAGGTTCAAGAATCTAGTTCTCCGTTTATAGAAATGAAACCTCCAAAAGATTTAAAAGCTCGACCTATTATTGCTGGAATAGACTCACCAACATCACACTTAAGCCAATTTTTTCATATAATATTATCTCCGATTGTAAAAAAACAAAAAACTTATATAAAAGATGATTGGGATTGCTTAAGAAAAATCCCTAGAAATATTGATTCAGACAGTGTAATACTAACATGTGACATTGTCAATCTATACACAAGTATTCCACATAATCTAGGTCTTAAAGCATTACAATACTGGATTGAACAACAGAAAAATTTAATAGCAGATCGATTCACCCCCGATTTCCTCTTAGAATCGGCATCTTTCATTTTAGAAAAAAATAATTTTATTTTTGACGACCAAGTATACTATCAGATTACAGGTACAGCCATGGGTACAGACTTTGCCCCAGACTATGCATGTCTTACAATTGGATTTTTAGAAAAAACTTTGCTTTTTCCGAAAATCTTACCAAAATACTTTTCAAAAGAAGAAGAATAAAACTGTTCAATAATAAAACTGTTCAATAAAAATATTGAACAGTTTTATTTTAGATATGTTGATGATGGTTTTAACATATGGCCAAAAAATCTAGACATCGCCAAGTTTAAAAGTTCTCGAGAAGAACTACATAATTCAATTAATTTTACGGTTGATTTAGGTACACAATACAATAAAAAAGGAAATATCTACAATGTCATTAATTTTTTAGATGTATCGGTTATTCTTAGAAACAACAAACATATCAAAACAGATATATTTTACAAAGAAACAAATACCCACGACTATTTAAATTACAATAGTTTTCATCCTTTCCACATAAAAAAGAATATCCAATATACTCTTGCTAAAAGAATAATTGTTTTTACCTCGGATTATGCTACAGAAAAACTACGTTTAACGGAACTAAAGTTATGATTAAAAGAATGTCTTTACCCAGATAATATTATAGAAAAAGCATTTCATAATGCAAAATTACAAGGACCAGCACCTTTAAAAAAATCCAAAGAAGTTTTTCCTCTGGTAACTACATTTTATAGCAATTTAAACTGCTAGCCTATTTTAACAGAAACTAACTTTTTACTTAGTCTATCTACTAATGCAAGGGTAAAGGAGGTTTTTTCAGATATACATCCAGTAATAGCCTAGAAACAACCACCAAATTTACTTAGACAACTAACTTCTTCAAAATTTCATTCTATTTCATCTATCAAAAAAACGGGTTTATTCAAATGTAAAGATATTCATTGTAAAATTTGCCAATTATATTTACACACTGTGGACCAGAGTGACCGCCAGGTTGAGTTGTTCCCCAGGTCTAATTTTTTTTTTGCAATAGCTAGATATACATTAGTAGACACCATTTATAACATTTAGAACTTCTGGGGTGTTGGAATTTTCAAAAAAAAATGAGACAAAAAAATCAAAAAATAGCTATACTTATCACTGTGGACCTGAGTGACCAACAGATTAAAATGTTCCCTAGGTCTGATTTTTTTTTTCAATAGTTGGGTATACACTATTTCTAACATTTTGGGAAGACACTATTTATAACATTTTGGGAAGACACTATTTATAACATTTAAAACTTCTAGGGTGTTAAAAAAAATTGAAAAAAAAAAAATTAAAAAATAGGTGTAACTTATCCTATACAAATAAAAGCACAAAGTAAAAAAGCTTTATGTTAACTAGTTATAATATAAGTCTAAATCTATAAATAATATACTTTACAATATATACTTGAAATTATAAACATTAAATTATATTATATAATTATTCAGTTTATTTAATGTTTTTTGATGCAAACTCGACAACACTGGATTTTAGTCGTTTTGCATAATCTATATGGTTAACTCTTCGTTTGTATCTATTCCATGTTTTTTTGAATTCATGATGAATAGCTTCTCCTGTTTGCTCACAGTGAACTCCTAGGCCGCAGTCAGTAGAATGAAGAAAAGGAAGTATATGACATACTGCTATGTGAACTTTTACGTGTAACACTGAGCTTGATACCCTCAAATGTGGCATGCACGTATTCAATCAAATCTGCATAGGACTTTTTAAACTCCAGAACAGCAGTGCTGATGTTATCCCATGCTACCATACCAAATGCTTCTGCTTGAAGGCATTTAAACTTTCTAACACAGTTTACTATTGGTAGTAAGTCATATTTTCCATTGTTTATAATATCTCTTTCAAGTATATCCACCAACTTCAGGAACTTGCTTGCATTGTTTCCGTCAAGCCCTATGCCTTGGTATCCTCGAAACATGATGTAGTTTGATTGTAACCACTTCTCAAACAAAGGCCATACACTAACTAGAAGTACTGCAAGTTTATTTACTATTCCCATTAGAACATGGAGCTCAGGAACAGGAACCAACTCTTCGAGAAGAGTTTCAGGATCTTCCTCTTTGTACAAAAGTCTAGGATTTGTAACATTTTTAAAGTGTGACATTTTTGACTTCTTCTTTCCGTCAAGGGTAAAGTTCTTATAATGATCATCCAATGACCTAAGTGTTCGTTTAATTCCAGGCTCAAGAGTGCAGGATCCCTCACAATATAAACAACTGTATTTCCCAGCATGACTACTAATTCCAAACACTGAATTTGCACATTTTAGATCAAATGCAACGTAAAACTTTACATCGTTTAAATTCAGGGGCTCAATAAGCTTCCAAAGATTATCGTTAGCTTCAGAAACCCTCTCAACAATTGCTATAAGAAAGGATCTTTTTACTCCAGCATCATCTAGCTCTGAATCTGAAGAAGTTTTTTCCAGGGGATTAAATATATTTACAGTAACTTTAAGGAATCCCTGACCTGAATCCATAGCTATTCTCAATATGGAGTCATGTGGATCTATTCCTCTTTCTGTAATGACGTGCTGTATAAATGTAGATGTATCTTTTACATGAACCAATGTTCTAGTAATGGCTTCTTCTCCATCCATAAAACCTACTTCTTTAGAAGTGTAAAATTCATCTATACGGTTATGGAGAGCTTCAATTTTTTCAAAGATGTTTGCTTCAATACAGGTTTGAGTTCCCATACTAGATCTATATTTGGAACAAAAATTCTTTGTTTGATTTTTTGAAAGCTCAAGAGATTTAACCAACTCCATAACAGTACCAAAGGACACCTGTTTCAGCTCAATTCGGTCAGTTTTTTTGTCAGGAGTTCCAACCACAATGTTCAAAGGAGACCCTTGAGTAGCCAACTGAAACTTCTGTCTTCTACAAATATTTTCAGCTTCCATCTTGTGCTTAAGTATACCTGGCAACATACATAAATAAAATATGTTTATTATTTGGAATTTTAAATATGTATTTATATTAAAGAACAGCTTAATATACTTGCCTGAGGCTACCCGTTCTAAATATTTTGGTCCAAGCTGTTCTGCCGCTTCAATGAGATTGTTCACAGCTCTGCTCTATTTTTGTTTATATTTTTGTTTGAAAACAAATGAAAAAAATTTTTAATTAACTAAATATTTTATTAAGTACAATAAATTTTGTTATGTGAAGCATTATATATATGAAGCATTATATATATGAAAAAATAAAACAACAATAATAAAAAAATTCTAACCTACAAAGCCAAAGCATGTTGAACATAGTCTGGAAGACTTTGCATGTTCAGAATCATTAGAAGCACTGATTTCATCAACAATGTCTTTGATATTTGATGATCTTCTAAGATGCAATCTATCAATCTAAAATAATGGAAAAAATATTGATCAGTAAGTGATATTATTTTAGCATACTAAATGGTATTTTACTATACACTATGTAAGTTTAACTATATATACTATATAATTAAATTTTAAGCTTACACTGTAAACAGTAAATAAATAGTTAATAAATAAATAGTAATTAGTTGTTTATCTTATACAACCTTATATACATGTTTTGTATAACTAATATTTATATACTACAATGTAGTATATATGTAGTATGTATGTAGTATGTATGTAGTCTACATACATACATATTATACTCAAATACTTCCATGCATGTCATACTTAAACTAAGTATATGTATATACATATACTTATCGTGCTGTATATATAATATATAAAGTTATATACATTTTAAGTCTACGCATACAATAGAAAAACTGAAAGTTTTTTTAATAACACATGTATTATTTTTTAATACATGTATATGTATTAATAACATGTACTAAGTAAATGTTGTAATAACATGTATTAAAAAAAAAATCTGTTCTATATTTTTAGTTAAGAAACTGTGTGATTGTAAATATAACAAAGTATTAACTAGAAATTAATAATAATTATTATACATAAAAAAACAGATTAACATGAATTTTACCTTGGATATCTTCACTATCCAGTTCCCTAGGTACTCCACCTTGTTCTTGTCGAGATCATAGAGGTTTCTGTGGCAATTGTTACAAATAACCTTGGGATAGTTGGTTACATCTAAACTATACTGACTCCAGACGAAAGTTTTTATCTTTGTTTCAATTGCTGGAGTGATCTTTTAAATTTTAGATGACTTTTTCCCGAACTGTGTAAGACAAACAGCACACTTTTTATGTAAACAGTCCGCCATTGTATATACAATTTAATAATTTCGCGGACTTTCAACCGAGTTTTCACCTAATTTATTAAGATTTTTATGGCTAAAAATAAATATTTTTGAGCAAATTTTTTTTGATTTTGTCCAATCACTCAGAAGTTTTTAATGTCATAAATGGTGTCTACTAATGTATACCCAACTATTGAAAAAGAAAAATCAGACCTGGGGAACAACTTAACCTGGCGGTCACTCTGGTCCACAGAGTACAAGAAGTTGATAAGTTTGAGACGTCTAATGGAACTATTTGGAATATTAAAAATCGCATTACTTGTTATAGCAAAAATGTTATTTATTATTTAAAGTGTTTATCGTGTAATGGTTTATCTACTTACACTGGAAAAACAAATAATTTAAGAAACCGTACTAATGGTCATATTTCCAGTTGCAGAACAGGAAATTCTTCAGACCAATTTGACAATTATGTATTTGAATGCCAGAGATTGCACAACAAAACTATAGAACCCTTTTTCCAACTCTTTGTTTTCCTTGAATTAAAAAGTGAAAAACATTTGTTGTCATATGAAAGTCATTTACATAAACAAAAACATGACACTTTTAATTGAGACTTCCTTTTTAAAAAAATATTACAATGGTAACTCATAGTTACAATATAGCAATTTAATTTTTCTATTATCTAACTTTCTACAGTTATATAAAAAAATTTGATAAAGCATTAAACATAGCACTACTGATGAAAATAGTGAAAGGCCTCTAGTGCTTTTTTATCATTTATATATTTATTTAAAAGAAATAAATCTTTTTTCAAATTTCAAAAATTCAATTATTGTTTTTTTTGCTTGGCATACCTTTTTCCATTATATATATATATATATATATATATATATATATATATATATATATATATATATATATATATATATATATATATATATATATATATATATATATATATATATATATATATATATATATATATATATATATATATATATATATATATATGTATATATATATACACACATACAGTGGCGTAGAAAGGTCTTTAAATGTTTGAAATAACTAACTTTTAAACAAAAAAATATTCCAAATTTTTTTACCTTCATATGTATTACGAAAAGATTCTTAACAACAAAAAAGTTACTGCGATAGGATAATGGGAACAAGAAACCCTAAATTCTTAGCCCCTCCCTTCCCCAAACGTGAGAACAACAAGTTGATGAAATATTTTTTGTTCTATTTTCAACTAGACTTATATTCATCAAGAAACTTTAAATTTCATAGTAAAATATTTTAGTGTTCAAAAATCATGACCATATAAAATTTGCAACCCCTTTAAATTGAGGGGGGTTTAAACTTTATATGGTCATAATTTTTGAGCAAGTTAAAAATAATACAAAAAATATTTCATCAACTTGTTGTTTTCACGTTTGGGGCAGGGGGAGTGCTAAGACTTTTGAGTTTCTTGTTCCCATGGGCAATTCCATGGCGGGAAATGAAAATGTAGTCAAATTTTATCCTTTTTTTCGTCAACTTTTATCAAATGAATATTGATGTAGACACATGAAAGTTTATTTAAAATATACCTTTAACACTAAAATTAATTTATTCAAGTCATTTTTATGCTTCCGAAAGTTACGGTTTTTCTTATTGTCGCACGATTAAGTATCGTTGTAAAATGTTATTTTAACAATGAATTTATTTGCATAATTGGAATTAATTTAGCGTGAAAATGGAGCTAACATGTTTAAATTGTTGTTGGTCGGATTTTATACTCTATAAAATATATAAATTTCAAGAAAATAACGAAAGTACTTTTGCAATTTTCAGGTAACGTAATTTAACAAAAACATGGTAAAGTTTTGTTTTTTCCAATATTTAGTTAAAAAAAACTAAAATTTTTTAATAATATATGCAAAAGAATATTAAATGTTACGCATTTACATTTAAAGTTTTGCATAACAACGCTTAGTTAAAGCACATTATTATAAATTATTATAAATTTGTTTAAAGTTAAAACTACATGCATTTACTCACGTCACGGCGCTTTTTCGTTAACAAAATGAATTACGTCATTAAGTAATTCTTATTTCGTGACAAGGTTCTTACTGAAACTTTTATATTAGGAGAATTTCGAAAAAAAATCTTCTTTTTTTTTTTTTACTGTTAATTAAAATTATTTATATTATTGTTTTTTCATTTGTTTATATATTCTTATTTTGGTTGACATAAAATATGCATTTTTATTTAGACATTAAAAAATAAAAAAGATTTACTTGCTATTCACCTAATAAAAGTTATTTAAGGTTAAAGGTTAAAAAAAATAGTTTTTTCTTTTTTTCCAATTAATGATAAGTTTTATCATAATAAAGATCAAACAAAAGTATTACATCATGAAAGTATTTAATAAAATTGCCTTTATACATTTTTATAAGAATCGTTATTCCTGAGATATTGCAATGCTTACGAAAATATATTGCGAGAAGATATTGCAAGAATATATTGCGAGAAAATATATAACGAAAATATAAGTATAATGCCACTTTATATAAAATATATTGCTGGAAAAGCAATATATTTTATATAAAATGATATATCATATAAATATTACGAAATTAATATACATATAAATGATATATACATAATATTTGCATATATTATTTATCATTAAATGCATATTATGTATTATATATTTGTATTATTGTGATATATTATGTATTAGCATTTTCTTCGCTTTCTTCTTCGTAGTCATCTTCTTTTTCAAGCTGGATTTGTGAAAAAGATACATCAATTGTCTCCTCTTTGATATCATCAAAATCATCATTTATTGAATTTGATTCAACATTGGAGCAAGACTGGCCTCGGCAATTAGTACACACCGATGAACATAATAACCCGACTTTTTTACAGCTACATTTTGCACTACAACCCTTTTTGCAATATCAGAAGATGGTGTTGAGAAGTCTTTCCGGAGCTGGTGGAAGTAAAGTATCAATCGGCTCTAATGTATTATCTACTAAGTTCCAACCCTAGTCAGATGGGTCCAGTTGTTTGCCTAGCCATACTTGAACTTGATAATATACTCGATACAAGTGTTGACAAGGTGACTGCACTCTTTTATTGTTCCGGGTGTTTTTTACAAAAGTTAGGTATTTATACTTGTCTAAACAATCAATTTTATTTGAAGCTCCATATAGAGCAAGAAGAAAACAAATCCTGTTTGTAACAATGTCTTGTGGTGTAGAGTCTATCTTTTGAAACACTTCGGTGCAATTAGTTAAATCACGTTTTTCAAATAATTTAAATGCGGTTGTTTTACCCTTTCGGAAAAATGCTGATGTAGTATTGCAGCCAGTAATTGCATGCAAAAATAAGATATGATTTTGGCATTTTGGATAAGCAGATAAACTTTCTGATGAATATATTTCTGTTGGTTGATGAGCTTTCCCGGGTTTTAAAAAGTAAATAATCTTATCAATTTGAGTTCGTGCAGTCAGTAATACTAATAAGTCAACATCTTCACCGACAACAACAGAATTATGTGTTGCATTGGATTGTTCTATGGATATTTCAATTATAAGGACATCAGCGTCATTATCCGCTTGCTTCACTATGATATTTGCAGCTGTAAATCTTTCGCATAACATAAAAATGAAGCGAGACTTGTTATGAGTATTAGAAAGGAATTGTTGTTGGTTTGTTGGAACTGTCATAAATTGATCAAAAATAACATCAGGTGAAGAAGATACTTTTGTGGTTTGACGACGCTGTTCTGCAGCTTTAATGTTTTTCTTATAATCAGTATAACCATCAAATACTATTATAGACATTCGATGACTAAAATGACTATGTACGTACTGAATGTATTTATCAAAAGTAACGTTAAAGGTTGCTTCTCAATCCCACACAACGCGGTGTAATAAATACCCTCCATCAATGATGTAACTAGCATTTGTGTTGTCTATTTCAATTTCCATTGATTCAAAGCAATTGTAAATAGCTGATTTCTGTGTTTTACGCATATCAGTTTCATCGAACATTGATAAAGGATAGGGTGCTAATTCATACTCAAAAAATTTTTCTATTTCATCCTCAAATGTCTTACTAATACTCATACGTTGAAATAGTTATACTGGATCTAAAGGTACTTTCTCATCATGAACTTTTACGGTGCTACTTATGGTTAGGAGAGGAAGAACATTATCAGCGCGTTCTAATTTGATATTAAATGTTTCACGTGTCATTTTAAACATAGCAGCAATCCCAACTTCACGAGCTTTATGACAGTTGATTTTATTATCACCAACAATTCCACTAGCAATTGAAATGATTTCTTTAATTTTAGGAAAAAGATCATGTGATAAAAACCACTGCTGAAGTTTTTCAATATCTATATCATCTTTCTTTATTTGTGAATCACTTGCATCTACATGCTGATCTGTTAAATACGTTTTAATATCAGCAAGATCTTCCAATCCTTCACATACAGTATTCATTGCATGCATGCCATAAACCCATTTACTTATAACACTCTCTTTTGTACTTCTTCCTTGAGAAATACCTCCATATGTCTTCATTGATTTAATCATTGATTGCTCAATCACCATATCCGTTGAAGTACCCCAATTGAGTTTATCAGAACGTCTAACAGTAAAAAATCCTTCGATAAACCGTTGATAAACACTTTGGTTCATTAACTTCTCTAATTGTAGCATATCCTGAAGATCTAAGTGCGCAGACTTAGCATAAGGAAAATGTCCCGATGCGTGGAAATAAGGAAGCATTTCTTTAATGCTGTTCAAATAATCTTGCCAATCTCCCATGCTTTCAGCTCTGATAAACTCTTTTGCAATCGACATATTAAGATATAGTATCCATAGTTTTTCAAATTCTTTTAGTTTTTCATTAAACTTATAAAGTAATGCATTGCACATTTCATTATCATTGCCACTTTCAATATCGCTATATGAAACGTTGTTATTTATAACGTTTCATATAGCGATATTGAAACGTTATAAATAACATTTAAAGCCGTGTATATAGTATTGTAGTTACTTGCTGGTCGGTGAATAAACGGTAAGAATAAAATTTTAGACTTAGAAAAATTCTGAATACTACTTGTTAAACGTTCGATATAACCATTTTAACCGGGTAACGATAAACTCTTGCATTTACCATAGAACCATATTGCTTCAACTTTTTGGATTAAAGATATGGATGAATCACTTTCATAAGCTAAATTTTGCACAGTTATTTTACTATAACCGACTATCATTTTGATTATCATTTTACACCATCATTTTGATAGATTTGAATTGGCACATGAGCTTTTGCTGCAATATTTTTTGCAGAAGGGATTTCCTTTATTCGTGGTATATGATCCTCTTGTGAAACTGAACTATTTGGAGTAACAATTTGAATTATACCCATTATGTGAAGCGAGTTATTAACACTTAAACTATTTACGTTTATATCAGCATTGTCCGCAACGTATTGAATAAATGTGAAGTTTGTGGTAGTAAGATAAAAGGCGGATGGTGAAGAACTGCTGCTGCCTCATACATCAAAGTGTCATTGTAGGATGCGCATTACCAAAAGACGAAAAGATTTTTATAAGTAGTTTGGAACCAAACCGTCGATGGAAAAATACTGAGACACCCAATTGCAATTTTGATTTAAAAGACCTAAGCCTAACAACAGACATAATGCTGTGGTTGATACTTAAACAAAATAATTTTATTTGTTCTAATTTAGATCGTTTATTTTTCAAAATAACTTGCTCTAAAAAATAAGTCAATTACTCTGGAATATCGCTGTTAATATCTTCAAACATATTTGACGAGGCCATGGATAATTGGTAATATCAAATACCAATGATTGAATGTCCTCTCGAATTATTGCTGCCGCAGTTTTTAAAATTCGAAATCGTTCTTTTTCTTTATTTTGGCTTTTCTTCTCATACCAAGCTTGGTTAAGAATATCGCTATGATTGTCAAAAAAAACAGATTAATTAAAAATTTTAACAGATTAATTAAAAATTTAAAAACGTTAATTTTCCCGGTTTTTCAGTGATAATAATTTTATTACCGAACTTCAAGTTTAATCGTGTCTTCTGTTCTGTTATCTAAATGTGGATTTTTGCAAGTATTTTTTTGTTCTTCTAATAAAAACTGGCAGTCATCGCTATTTTCAATGTATTTAAATATTTCTTCCATCGCAACATTTGTAGATTCATCTTGAGGACGACCGATTTTACACCCATTGGTGTAAAATACGGTCGTCCTATTCTCGGCTTCCTCGTTTGCTTCTTCGCCGTAAAATAAGCAATATTTTTTTAAACAAAAAAGTGATTCACTTACGTGCACTCTCGTATGAGGTGGACTACTTAAGATGTGCTGACTTGATCTATATCTTGCTGTCTTTTAAATGCAGCAATAGTACTCTTCCGAGTATACTTTTTACGGCGCACCACATGAATCGTCACAGACTTCAGATCTTTCAGGTATTCATAAAACCCGTCACTTCTTTTAACACTTGTATCAATCAAAGTCTTCACTCCACGATCAACAACAACAGTTTCACTTGCTATTAAAAGTTTACCTCATATAAAATATAGTTGCGACATTTTAATAAAAGTATTAAACGGTTCCAATCGTAATAAAAAATACTGCTCGATACTCTTAACTGCAATGGAACGTTCAACGCTAAAAGTATTTCATCATTCGTAACTTTGTTCCAAGAATTTTGGGAAGTCAGATAAAAATCAGTTGAAAAATTATTTGAAAAAAGCATTTTTCATTGTTCTTATACAAGTTCAAAAAAAAAGCCGATAAAACAGTTTATTCAAAAATGCGTTTAAATACTGTTCGCTTTTGTCTGATCTATTTTTATGATAAAACATTTACTTTTTTTTATACCTTAAACCTTGAATAACTTTTTTTGCAGATATGGGATCATAGGGACTTTTAATACTTTATTTGTAATAATGTTCTCAAGGTATGTACACATTTTCAGCTCTATGCGAATTATTGCAAATCTACCACTATTTTTTCGTCTATTTATCGGTGTATATATATATATATATATATATATATATATATATATATATATATATATATATATATATATATATATATATATATATACAGTGGCGGCGTTAGGGTAGGGCCTGGTTGGGCGATGGCCCAGGGCGCCGAATATAAAGGGCGAAACTAATTGGTTATTTTACCATTTGCCTTTTTTTTGAATGGGGTTAAATTGAGCTAGGGGCGCCGTAGAAATCTCGCCCAGGGCGCTGGTAGTGCTAAAACCGGCACTGTATATACATACATATATATATATATATATATATATATATATATATATATATATATATATATATATATATATATATATATATATATATATATATATATTAGGGGTGTTCAAAAAAATTAAAACTTAGAAAACGCGAATACACAACAAGCTAAATTTGGGACAAATATAATAAAAATCAAAAATATTGAGACTTACCTTGTGCTCAAGCGTCAAAACCCCCCTAAAAATGCCTTAAATAGTACCCTCTTAACAAGGCTTTGAGCACAAAGTAAATCTTAATATTTCTAATTTTTTTTTTTTATTGTGCTCATAATAATCTATACATTTTTTTAAATTGATGTGTATCCGTGATTTTTCTTAATAGTTCTTTAAATTGAAAACGATTTTATGCAAAAAAACGAAAACACGCGCATTTGACAAAAGAATGCGCAATAATTCGTAGTTATTTTATTTGTTTATATTCATATTGTTTGGTTTAATTATTATTAATGTATCTTTTGTTATTCGATTTGTGTACTTTGTTTGCATTTTTCTTTTGTTCTCACATAATAAACAATTTTATTACTTGTCTAAAAGTTGTAAAAAGAAAAAACTGACAATTATAAATTAAAATTAATGTATATTGCGAAAAATCTGCAGTAAGCATTTTAGTTTTATCTCATATTTTGAAATTAGTAAATGTCATTTCTTTTAAAATAGTTTTAAAAATTATAATGGACATTATAATAGAAAACACAGGAGAGTCACAAAAAATGAAAGTTTAAAGTGCAAATAAAAGTAACAAACTATTAAAAAGTGGCAGAGAAAAGCGAAATATAAAAACGAAAAAAAACAAACATTTTATTATTGAGAAAGTGAAACCAGCAATAACAAGTAACGAATTTGTTTCGACCTTTTTTAATTTTAAATATCTAGTTTAGGATATAAGATTATAGTTTATCGTATAATATATTTCACGTCGTACAAGAGCAAACTTAACCTGAATATTTTTGTTATTAACTTTAGTTGATCAACTGCCAACTGGATTAGATATTTTACAACACATAGCTTTTAATAAATCGACGCTTTCTAAAACATCAAAAAAGTCAATGATAATTGCATGTTCGGTAAAAAAACACATAAAATACGAGGGATGCGTCAGGCCTTGTTTTAAATAAATAATGAATGCTTAATGCATTAACGTGGTTTGACGTCATAAAGTTCTCTTTATCTTTTGATTTTTAAGACATCGAAACTACCGCAATATGATAAATTTCCGCGAAACGCGACCATAAAAAAAATAACTCAATTAACAAAAAACAATAAAGAAATGTTATATTGGTAGGGAGTTTAGTCACGTGATTTTTTATCGCGGAAAAAAACTTTCGGTTTGATATTAAAAAACTTCGTCCCAAAATACGAAGGAAATGACTTTATGTAGGTGTCGAAAAATAAAAGCCCACCCATGAAAATTATTTATATACATATATATATATATATATATATATATATATATATATATATATATATATATATATATATATATATATATTGATGTATTATTTTTCAGAAAAGAACGTAAAACATTTATTTATGTGATGCCGACAGTTTTCTCTTGAACTGAAAAAGTTATTATCTTTTAAATGACTCAATTTTGTGTAAATACCAGTAAATTAAGATAGTTCATCTGTAATCACGTGAAAATAGGTTCTGCAGCTATTTATTTGTTATGTACATAACTTTTTGATTAAAAAAAAAAATTATATAGGGTGGGTTTTTTGTTTTCTTTAAAGAGATTCTTAGAAATACCCCCGTTTTATTAAGCGCACTGCGCTTAACTAAGTGTTAACTGGTTGGTGCATGTTTCCATACCGCAAAGTCAGGTGGTGTCTTAGAGTCCGCAAAACTCGATTCCGCATAATTATTTTTTACGTGAAAAATTATTCAATTTGATATAATTAAATTTATAAATAATTTTAGCCATGCTCTCTTGTTTGTTTTATGTTATAAAATAATTATAAAACTAGTTATAAAACTAGTTATAAAAATAGTTATAAAACTAATAAAAGAAATTTTTTCTTTTTTCTGAGAAATATTATATAGCTTTTTGAAAAAACACTAGTTTATGTTGGTGCATTTTTTTTAAATGCAGTACCTCTTTAGATTATAGAAGATAGTAAATGAAAAAGTGTAGCATCCTCAAAAAAAATTTGTGAATCAATTTTAAAAAATGAAGCAGTGGGACAAAAAATGTTTTCAGTTCTTCTTCCATCAACGAGTTCTCACACTGGTCACTTTACTGGAGATAAACAATTTTGTGTAACATTATCTGATTTTAACAATGACCAATTTTAATCACAAGTTGTATATATTGTTGATGTTTTAATTTCTTTATTTTTTTTACTTTATAGCTTAAACATTTTTCTTTTAAAAGTTCTTTTTTAAAAACTATAGGCTCTAAACAAGTGGCTTTTCCCTTTATTTAATTGATTTTTTTTTTTCATTGAAACCAATCAACCTTTAAACCACCTTCAGATTTTTACATTTTTTATTTAAATTTTCTGATAATTCTTTTTTTTTTTTTTAAGACTGCTGGTATATCCCAGCAAATTGATGCAAAAGAAGAAATATTTACATCATCTGAATTTATAACTAGTGTTGATGAAATGCGTATGAGATTAGAAATCATTGTGACAAGAGAAATGTTTAAAAATAGTATTTGTCCATCTAAATCAAATAAAAGATTCTTCCCATCGAAAAAAGCTATTCGGTGTTACATGTTGGAAGCAGTAAGAAAAAAAAGGTATTCAAACATTGACCAAGAATGTCTTATAAAAAAGGTAGAACAATGGAAAGTTGAAAATCCTCACAGAAAATTTTATCTTCGAGCTAAAGGGATAATTAAAAATTGTATGTAATTAATATTTTACTATGAGCACTCTTTACTTAACTTCAATTTTTATTAAGATATACAAAAATGAATGTGTATATATTTTTTTCCTTGTGATCCTTGTGCATGTTTAAATAATAAAATACTATATTTTAAACACTATTTAAATAATAAGCTTTTATAAAATATTTTTGTAGTGCACACTAAGGTGAATACTTTAAAAAAAAAATTCAAATACACTATGTAAATAAGTGTTCTTTTATTTTGATAACGTTTTATATTTTCCAAAAAAGTATGTATTTAAAACAGGGCACCCAGATACTCGCTGTTTTTAAAAAAAAAGAAGACAATCCTGCACTTTTTAAGATAACGTGTCATTTTGCTTTTGCATTTCTTGTTCTAATCTGATTGCATAGGACAGTAAAAAATATCATAACTAATTTTTAATCATTTTAATCACTGCTTTTTAAATATATATAATGTCTTAGAAGTAATCCATTAAAAAAAATTTAAGGTAAAACAGAAATGTAAAATTTAAGAAGATAAAGAGACCTCCCACAACTGACATTCAGATATCCAACATAAATTAAACATGATGTTTAATTAATATTTTTTCAAATTTATATTTAATTTGGAAATTAATCATTTAATTTGTTTTAGCTCATTACTAAATGATATTTACTTTTAATAAACCTTCTCTGAAACTATTTTTACAATACCTTTTTTCACTACAATACCTATATTATCACTTACAGGAACAGATTTTACAAAGAAAGAATACTTACGGGGACATTAGGATTATCAAGAGCACCTGTGTACCCTGTACACCTTTGTGTACCAGTTATTTTTTTGTCCCCGTAAGCATCATTTTTTTTTTTTAAATGTCTCCTATATATATATCCCTTTTATAGAGAGCATGAAGTACATACAATGACTATCATTACATATATATACACATATATATGTACACACATATATATTATGTATATACGTATATATAATATATATGTATATATATATATTATATATATACAAGCTCTGGACAAATTTTCGCGTCACGGTAAGGAAGGAGGCGTAAACTTCCTGGTTAAATGCACTTCCGCAGTGCTCTGTGACAAGACCGTTAGGACTTCTTGGGGCACCTAAAAAATAAAAATAAAATAAAAAACATATATATATAATACATATCTATATACAAGCACATGCATATAAATAAACATATATATATATATATATATATATATATATATATATATATATATATACGTATATATATATATATTTATAGATGAAGTTGAATGCTCAGCCGTCGGAAGCACCGAAGATGAGGATGAGATTGTTGTAGAAGCATCAAGCAATAGTTTTTTATTTGTTTATCAAACTGAAGAAATGCAGAGGTTATTAAAAATATATGGCAATGAAATTACCCTTTTGGATGCCACTTACAAAACAACAAAATATTCTATACCACTCTTTTTTCTTGTTGTAAAAACAAATGTGAACTATCAGATATTAGGTACCTTTATTTGTGAAGGAGAGTCAGCAAAAAGTATTTAAAGTGCTCTTGCCAAAATAAAAGAATGGAATTCTAATTAGAGTCCTTTATATTTTATGGTTGATTGTTGTGCTGAAGAGATTAATGCTATTTAATCTTTATATCACAAGGTATTTCAAGATTTTAATTAGCTGCTTATTTAATTTTCTTAAGTCCTCTTGCTGAATCATTTTATATTTAAGTGGTTTTATGTTTAAGTAAATCAAGTTTCAACATCGAGAACGAGCGTGGAAACGTTGGTTTAATAAAGTAAATAATGGTGCCAGTGACATTAAAGTAGAAATGCTAGCTAAGTTAAGGAAAGTTGCCAGAGCTCAACCAAATTTTGATTTAGCAAAAGCCCTTGAAAACTTTAAAAAATGTGAACATTATTTAAATCCAAACCATAAAAATATGATTAGTTGGCTTGAAAAGCAATGGTTACCACATATTGAGGTTTTATTTTAATTTTTTTTTTAATTCTACACTAAATCCATACATAATTCTGTACCATTTTATTAATAGAGGTGGGCATACTTGTATCGTAAAGACAGATTAATGGTCAGTATTAATACTAACAATGGAGTTGAACGGCAAAATGAAACCTTCAAACATTCATACCTGAAAAAGCATAATAACTCTTGTTTATCAACCATGCTTACTATTCTTATTGAAGACTACTTTCCAGATTTATATAATAGGTATTTAGTTTTTTTTTTTTTTCTTAATAGAAGAGAATATTTAGTAATAGTATAGGCTATTAAAAAAAAACGACCTTACGATAGTTTTATCAAAATTATGCAAAGGTTCTTTATCAAAACATGCTAAAGTGTTCTTTATTTACTTTAGTGTTCATTATTTCCTTATAAAGTTAAAAAAATTTGAAATAATACAGCATAACTTAAATATAACTTAATATACATTTTGATAAAGAGTTTACTCTAGTGAGCACAAAATAATTTAAAGGGAGATTTTAAAGGGAATATCTGACATAAAAAAAGATTTTTTTATTTTTATTTTTTTTTAAGTTTTGATTCAGGCAAACTACCATTAACAAATTCTAAAAAGTGAACAAATGTCAAATAATTTTCACTTATTGTGCAAAGTAACAAACACTGGTGCTACACTATTTTTTGACACAACATTTTAAAACATACCTTTTTCCTTTAGGTATTGTGACATTAATACAAGACATAGTGGAAATTTCCGCCAGTATAGTTCATACCTACCCACATTTTTGCATCATAGATCAAGACACTTTGTTAAACATTGCTTGCAAAAGATGTCTCTAGCGTCACATATTGATCTGTCTGGAGTTTTTGTTAAAGAGACTAAAAAGTTTACGTGTTCATCTTTTGCAAACTCTGCTGAGTTCCATCTTATTAGCTTTGGCGATTCAGTCACTATGCCAAATTGCACTTGCCAAGATTGGAAAAGAACACAATCTTTGCAAACATTTCTTTGCTGTTTTTAATAAATTTCCTTCATGGTCTTGGTACAATTTATCTCATTTATACATTTACTCACCGTTTTTGAACTTGGATAAAGAAATTTCTTTTGGAAGAAAACCTTTATTGCCTCGAAATGAACTGTTTATTACAAACAACAAAGCAGAAGACAGGGAAGTAGATTGTAGCATAAAAACATTGGAATCACCTCCCAAACAAAAAACGTGGTTAAACACTAAGGCATCCTTGTTTCGAGAACTAGCTAAGCAGTTAATTAATGAATCATACCTTATTGAAAATGAAGAGAAATTAGATAATGGCATTGATATTCTAAAAAAAGTTAAAAAAATCATTTCAAGAATGCATTCCAAATGAACAAGGTATTCATCTGCAGCCTGTTCAAACAAATAAGCGTCAGTTACAATCTTAAGAAAGAAGGTTGCATTATATTCGTTGAGGCATGGAGTTGGTGCAGAAAAGTTGAGGGCCTCAAGCAGTTTAAAAATTGAATCAAATAAAAATCATAATGCTATTGAGAACAATGATATGCTGACAGTTGTAAGTATCAATGCTGCCCAAAAAATTCTTTTGAATCAGTTTCATATGAAATCTGGATTTCAAGATACCATTTTAGGTGAAAAATATGTTTCATGAGGAAAAGAATGATTTTATTCAAGTATTATATACTGGACAATATCATTGGATTACCATTTCTAATGTGAATTGTCCAGCGGACACAATTTTTTACTATGACAGTCTTTTCCATGGCCAAGTGAAGGATCATGTTAAGCAGCTAATATGCAATATATATAAAACAAAAGGAAAAATCTTAACTATCCATGTACGCAAATGTCAACAACAAACTAATGGTGTGGATTGTGGCGTTTTTGCAATTGCTAATGCATTAAACATACTTCACAAATTTGATATTGGAGCTTTAAAACATTTTATTGAATGCATTAAAAAAAGACATTTTTCTGCCTTTCCAGTTAGCCAATCAAAATCATGTTTTAATGAAGAAAAATTAATCACTTTAGAAATTTCTTGCTCATGCCGTTCAAATTGGGTATGGTATCATGCAAAAATACCAATCTTCATATGGCACAGTGTGATATGTGCAGCAAATGGTACCATAAAAAATGTGAAAATATATCTGATGAGATATTCAATAAAATAAATGCTGAAAAGTCATGGATTTGTTTAGCTTGTAAAAAAAAAAATTGTGTTCCCTATCATGAATAAAAAATTAGTCATAAGTCAAAAATCAGTCAAAATGCTTAACAATTTTCATTCGTTCTTATATCAAAAAAAATTTATTAATGGAGAAACAAACCTTATCAAAAATGCGAAATTTGATAAATCTGTACTTATTCAGTAAGTTATAAACTGTTTACACAGCATTATTTTCTTTATGTTATTTAATCAGAGGTTATTATATCATTATCTAATCAGAGGTTAAGATATCATTTTTAGCAAATAAAGTTTTAGAAACAAGTGTCGAAATTAGTTGTTCTAAATAAAAAATAAATTGAACCTATAGACTTTCATTATTTAAAATATGCTTTTCCTATTTTTAAATATATATTGTTAAAGGCAACTGCCAACTACCTTATATTTTTGTATGTTTTTTCACATATTATAGATTTGTTTTTAAATACTTATTTATGATAATATTTGTGGCATGTTTAACTGAGTTTGTAGATTTTTTAATAGGCTCTAAACAAACAAAGAAAAATTTCTGAATGCTTTTTATAAATTCTATTTTAGTTCAGCTTTATCTGGTTACTGCCCCACAGCTCAATTATTAATTATTGGAGGAACTATAAAAATAAAATGAAGGAGAAACCAAGTATATAAAGTAATGTCAAATTCATTGGTAAGTTACTATATATAAGTTTGTGTTCTGCTTAAACCTCTGGCGCTGTTGGCTCACTCAAAAATTACTGTATGTTTATTTGTGTTCACCCGTAAGTTACTCTATGTTTGTTTATTTTCTGTTTGAACCTCTGGCTCAATGTTGACTCACTAGTAAGTTACTGTATGTATGTTTATGTTCTGTTTAAACCTCAAGCGCAATTTTGACTAACCCGTAAGTTACTGCATGTATGTTTGTGTTCTGTTTAAACCTCTGGCGGGGTGTTGACTCACACGTAAGTTACTATATGTTTGTTTGTGTTTTGTTTAAACCTCTGGCGCGGTGTTGACTCGCCCGTAAGTTACTATATGTTTGTTTGTGTTCTGTTTAAATATCTGATGCTCTGTTATTTTAGTGACTGTCAAGTTAGTCCACTATAATATATCCATTTGTAATACACTTTTTAGATAAAATGCTATATATGGAGCTCTCTTTTCCTGAGGGAGTAACACTTACAGGATGCGACCTTGCAAAATGATGAGTTAGGTGGTCTCAAGTTTTTTTTGACTGAACAAGAGATAATAGCTCTCCTAAGCATCAAGCATGATAGTATTTGTAGAAAAGAGTAATAGACTTAACGTCTTTGAGGCTATTAAGGCTAAAGATTAGGAGCTTGGTTTGGTCCAATTACATTTTCAATGCGTTTTTCAAATAAGTCTGAAAGATAAAGGGCATTATTAGAACAACCAGACTAATAATGACAACAATTATCCATAGAAGATATAAGAATTATCCTTTCAAGAAGATTGCCATCTAAAGTTTATTATCATTTCCAAAATTTTCTTTTTTAACTTTTAATATGTTTAAATAATACTTTAGTGTAACAAAACAATTATCCATGCTTGAAATAATTATGTTAAAATATTTACGAAATTCGCGGACCTTAAGACGCCACCTAACGTTGCGGTATGGAAACATGCATCAACCAATTTATCAAAACAATGATTGTTTTGATAAATAAATAACCTTATAGTTCATTAAATTTTTGGATATCAATTTAGGTATGATGTTTAGATTGATTTAAATTTATATATTTTCTTGACTTGATTTATGAAAAAGTAGTTTAGATAAAATGTTTAATGAAGAAATTTATAATTGGTATTTAATGTTAAAAGATACCTCTAACAACGCATTATATTGTAAATTTTGCAGTGATTTTAATGTTCAGCTCCTCTGCTATGAAAAACAATTAGCTACAAAGATAAATAGATTAGTTGATAATATCAGAAAATTAAAGAAACAACGCAAAAATAAAAAGTTGGATTTGTTATTAAGTGAAGCCTTTATTCCACCTGTGACAAATATTCCTAATAATACATCTATTAGTTCTGAAGTTTGTAAAGAAACAATCCTTATCAGTGAAAACGAAATGCTCAAAAATGAAAATAAAAATTTAAAAAGGAAACTTGAATTGATGATGCATTTAGAATTGGATTATTTTAAGCATCTAAAGGATTTTGAAGATATGTCAAGCAATCTGCAAATACTTATTTCAAAAAACTCTTTAATTAAAAGTGAACTAAACAATGTTAAAAAACTTTATTGTGAAAAAGAAGAAAAGCTCAATATTATTGAAAACAAATTAGAACTATTAAAGTCCAAAAATAAATCATTTAATGTTAGAAATTTGAATAAAAAAATAAAATATCGTAATACTCAACTGGAAAAAAAGTGAAATAAATTCATTAAAAAATGAAACAAAATATAAATCATTTTAAAAAAAAAATTGAAGATATTACTTCAGTTCTTAAAAATTCCGATATAAACATTTCTGAATTAAAAAACGAGAAAATAAAGCTGCAAAAAAAAGTGAGTCATTTAAAAATTATTTTGCAAAATAAAACCAACTTTATTAATGACTTCAATATGAAAGATGTTATAAGTTTAGAGGATGAAGTTGTTTCGTTATGTAATAAGACAAACATTTTAAACGAGGAAAATCAAGAACTTCAAAAATTGGTTTCTTTGTTAGATGGCGAGGAAGTAATAATATTTGAAGATGGCAGATACAGCGATGACATTCGAAAAACTATCATGAAACTTTATTCAATGAACGTGAGTATGAATAGTGTCAACGGAGTCATAAAAGTAGTATTAAACAAACTAGCAAAAAAGAACATATCTAGGCTACCATCAGCCGCTGTAAAATGTAGATTAATGCAGGAAGCTTCAATTTTAGGTCAATTTCAAGTTGCTGAAGCAATGCTTGAAAATAATTTGACAAATAAAAACTCTAATATAGGCAATTGTTTGCATGGTGATGGTACTCAGAAATACCATAAGCATTATCAAAATTTTTAAATTACTACAACCAGTGGGAAAACTTTATCTTTTGGTTTGTCAGAAATGGTTGAATAAGATGCGGCAACTGTCTTGCAAAACTTTACTAATATAGTAGATGACATTTGTGACGTTGTTAGCAACTCAGCCACTGAAAAAGAAATTAATTTTGCTAAGTTAATAACATCAATTAAATCAACAATGTCTGATCTATCTTCAGTTAATCCTCTTTTTAACTCACAGTTAAAAACATTAAGCGAACAACTTTTGTCGATTGCAATTAATAACTGGCATTTGCTTTCTTCAGATGTCAAAGACAATATGAAGGACATGAGTAATTTTTTTCTGTAAACTTCATTTGCTTGCTAATTTTGCATCTGAAACTGATAAGGTTTTGAGTTCTTTTGAAAAAATTCTGCTTCGAAATGATTTTGAAACTGTTTTTGCTTTTAGTAGTAAAGAATGTGGTGTTGTAAGGTTAGTTCGTACCACATGTAAGGCATTTCATTCAATGGGGTAGTGAGGAAGCTGGTGTTGCACCATGGTTTAATTCTTTTCTTTCTTCCCATAATGATAAATCTTTTTTTGTTCCATTTATTGGAAATCGTTTTAATATTTTATATTACAATGTAGCTGCCCAAATATGATGAAAGAAAAGAAGCTCTTAAAAAAGATAAAGTTATGCACCTTCTAGCAAAGCAAGAAGTAAAAAATCGAAAAGAAATTAAACTACAACATAAAAAAGATGCAGCTTGTAAGGATTTGATAAATTTAAATGTAAGATATCATTAGAGGAAGCAGAGGAAACAGTTTCTAATATAGAAGAGCCATTGAAATCAAAAGTACTCTTTGCTCAACTTAATTTTTATCGCATAATCTTAGATGTTGGTTGTGTCAAAAAACTTTTTTGTAAAACAAAGGTAGAAGGAAGCAAAAGAATAAACTTGTCTTCAAAGGAATTATATCAAAATCTTCTTATTGTTATTCAAGCAAATTTAACACCAAACAAACAATCTTTAACTAATATAAATAATAATTTAAAGCTTCGTAAAATACATGATGCAGCTGTTGAAAACAAAAACAAAAAAGAATTAATGAAAAAAATTCAAGATGCAAGACTAAACAAATTAATAGAGCAACAAAAAAAGCACTCCTTATCAAAATTTATTAACAATCCATCTGATTTTGTAGGTTTTTCTATACAACATCGTGTTAGAGAAGAAGATGCTCTTGAAGTATCTTGGGAACGTGCGCAAGTGGTTCAACTTGATCAATTAAATGGTAGACGAACTACATACCTTGTTAAGTATGATAACGAACCTGATGAAGTATGGTCATTTCCTTTATTAATTGATTTAGAAATAGGTGATCTTATTCTTTGTAGCTAGGATTGCAAGGTAATTTTATTTAATGTAAATTTAGAATAATGTTATAGTATAAATTATTCTTATTTATTTTATTGTTATGTTCCAATAAAGTGTTTTTACTGCATTTGAGTTCAGTGGTTTTTATCTTTATAAATAGTATGAATCATATCTGATATGTTTATCTGTACCAATTTTGTTTATTTGTTGTTGTTTATTTGCAGCTTAACTGCACATTATTATTGAAAAAACAACAAAAAAAAAAGCTTATGCAAAAATACTATTACTTTTACATGAACTGCCTATCAAATAAAGGAAAGCATTCATAAATGGAGGGCTAACCTTGGGCTAATTTACTATTACTTTTACATGAACTGCCTATCAAGTAAAGGAAAGAATCCAGAAGTGGAGGGCTAACCTTAGGCACCATAACAGCTCACTGATGGAGTGCAAAGTCCTATGGCTTACCTTCTCGTTGGTGCACTTCGTTAAGTAAGTTAGACAATTTTGTCTAATTTATGAACGGAATAGCCAAGGCAAATTATGTATAAAATTGCATAAATTTACAGATATGATGTTTGCAAAGTTTTGAATGAATTTTGAAAATTGAAATTTCTGTGTTCAAATAATTTGCAACATATAGTCAAACTTGGGTACATTAATAGTGCGATAATTTATTTCGAAGAAAAAACGATTTAAGACATTTAAAAAATATTTAAGACAAATGAATCAGTGTTTTTTAAAAGGGCTGATTTGCTCAAAACCCGTTTTTGAGAAAACTAAAAAAAACTCTTTATATCTTTTAATATTAAATATACAGAACTTGTGTAATATATTTTTAAAAAATATATGCAGGAGTAAAATCTTAGTACACTTTGATAATTGTTATAACATTTCGTTTGTTAATAATTAATGTATGAAATTTCGAAAAATTGGCCCTTTTAAAAAAAATCGAGTATTTCAAGAAGGAAAACAAATTAAAACTCCATAAGAACTACAACTATGTACTTTAAAACAATGTTTTAACGTCCCAGTAATAAACATAATACATATATTTAACTAAATTAGCTATCAGTAAGAATTAATCTAGTTCCCCCTCAAAGTCACTATCAGGGAGATTCTCACATTCATTAGTTGGCCAGGAATACAGCTCGTTATAAAACTCGTTGAATTCTTCAGAAATGAATTGTTTTAATTTTTTAAGGTCTTCCACCTTCACTTTTTTCAGAGTAACTTTGCCACTTGGATAAGCCAAACTATCCACCTGTAGAACAGTACCCATATGTTTGGTCATAAAAAAAGTATGACAGACCAAACCATTAATATTGGTGAATGCCTTAACGTAGCCTTTTTTATCATGCTCATATACAAAATAAAACAAGTTACTAATTGAAAAGTGAACCTTCTTTTCTTTTGGGGTATTTTTACCCTTGGTTTCTGAAGAAATGCAAGATTTTTTGTAATGTTGTCGGCTCCAAGCTTTAAAATCAAAAAATTCAGTTGCATCTATAATTTCTTTCACCGTAAACTTTTGTGATCTGGAGCTGCTAATAATAAGCTCGGTGAGTTGATGCATGTGATAAAGACGGTCATGTGTTTTTAAAACACTTGAAATTATACCAAAGTCCCTATCACAAGGGAGGAAACTATGCCCTCTCGTAGGAAAGAACTGTTCGACTTTATCAAACCTACCAGTGTCAGTTAAGTATAAGCAAAAATGTGATAAGGTTTGATTTTTATTTTGATTTTTATATATGACTTCTTTCTTCTTTAATGTTATGTATAGAAAAAACATTAACTGATAGCTGTCTCATGTAATAAAGTTGTTGGACAGGTATTTTTGGCAAGCTTATCGTCTTCATATAGTCAAATGCCAATGATAGAATGTGCTCCTCCTTTGAGCTATCTTCTGATGTTTCATGTTTTAAAGCATTGTAAAATTTTTTACTCCTGAGCTTATGAGCATTTAAATCAGTCTGCGCTGCTCTTTTAGCTACATCATTGAGATGTGGTGATTTCAATCTAAGATTTAATTCTTCGCACGTGCAACAAGTGTCCACTTGTGGGCGCCCAAACCGATAGGTAAAATTTGTTTTAAAATGGTTCCAGTAAAAAGACTTGCTCACTCTTAAATCTGGATTTTTATCACAAAAAAGTTGCCACATTAATTTTACATTTAAACTTGCATTGAGGTAATATACTTTTTTGCCTGAGTAATGTGATTCCTTGAGTGGAAATGATCTTATGTGATTACTAACAATGTCATGAACATTCTGAGAAAGACAATTAGGAATACCTTTTCCTCTTTTATCTTCAGGGGTTATTCCAATTACCTTAAGGTTCCTTATTCTCCTTAATCGTTTTTCACTAATACTTAAGACAGATAAAAGTGCCCTGCAACATATTTCTACGCGTATATTGCCTGCAATCACATGATAGGAGAAGCTATTTGGCTGCTTTGGTTTTTGAAGATTCTTTTGATGTGCCGTTCTTCTTTTAACTTTAGTGACATCTATCAATCCTTGAATATAAAAATCTTGTTTGTTTTTGTTTTTTATATCATAAAATTTGGAAAAGATATCCACACAGTTAGCCTCTCCAAAGTTTTCCAAACACTTTTTATTGCACCTTAAAAAAGAAATCAAAAAAATTAATATACAACTAATACAAGCTAGAAAACGCTTTTATTAAAATACACAGCATTATTTATAATCTTAAACAGAGAACAACATTGCCACCAAAGTTGTAGGGAAATAGACCAAATCATATTATGTGTATTTGACTTTTTAGTGCTTCCACCTATTTATACTCTCAAGAACTATATAAGCCTAGGCTTACTACAATAAGATAACTATTCAGTGTATGTTAACTATCTGAAAAAATAATCATAACAAAACTTAGGCATATCAAACTACTATTCAAGAAAAGTTTAATATGTAAAACCTGTAAATTATTTATTTTAAAGTCATTTTACTCATCATACCTGTATAAAACAGGTATACCCATATCTAAGTACTATAGCTGGTTTGAACTTAGGGTTAGGTTTTAGGGTTAAAATATTTTGAAGTATGCTATTCTATAATATTTAGAGATATAAACATAATATATTTAAATTATTTTAAACTTATGCTTTCATGAAATTTGATTAATGTTTCAAAATCTTATAGTATAGTATTTTTTATAATTTTAGTAGAGTTTCATGTAAACATTAAAGTAATGATAAGTTTAAAATGATTTAAATATACTATATGTAAATGTATATATAGTGTGTGTGTATACACATATATATATATATATATATATATATATATATATATATATATATATATATATATATATATATATATATATATATATATATATTACATTAGATATTTGAAACTTACCTGCAAGTAAACTTAGGGTACTTTGATGGGACTTCATTTCCTTTATGATTTATGTATGACTGTCCCATTAAACGTGCTTGTTTTATTTTGTTATGTTTGTAATCACAAGGATAACTTTCTTTCCTCTTTCTAGGACTTGGAATTACGAGATCCATTAAAATTTTTATAACAACATACACGAAACTGTTTACATTTTTCCGCGTATTGCACCTAAAAATACGAATCAGCTGGAGAGTGAATTTTTTAAAAAGGGCGTATTTGAAGCAAATTTGCCCTTTTAAAAAAAATCAAAAACTTTCAGATGGCTTTATTTGTGTAAGAATATAAAATTTAAACACATTTTTGATATAAACTGATGAAGCTATCATAGAAGGACACAAAACACACAAAAAGTGAATTTCAAAAAAAATGTCAAATCAGCCCTTTTAAAAAACACTGATTCAAATGATAGATAATCCGTATAAGTATTTCCATGACTGTTAATCTATGTTATTATGACTGTTTATTTCCATGACTGTTAATCTATGTTAATTCCATATCTGTTAACCTATGTACTCTCAATTTCCTAATAAAAGAGGGAGGGGGTAATAAAAGTATGGGTGGGGGTGGGGAGTTTAGTCAAGATTTAATAAACCGGGGGGGGGGGCAGAATTTACACTGAAAGTTTTATTACTTATCAGTAACTAGTATATATTTTTTAATTTTTAAAGCTGATTTTCACAGATTTTTTTTTTTAATTTTTAGATATCATTATGGACTCGAGAGTACACAATCAAATAAAAAATTTTTAATTTCTGCTTTGCTACTAAAAAACAATTTTTTATTTTTAAAAAGTTAGGTAGTAAAAATCTAAAAATTAACATTTTATTTAATTACTTTACCAGTGATTTGTATTTGTTAACAGCAAGTTTTGTACGTTCAAAACGTATGTATTCTGCAAATTTTTGATGCAGCCTTAGAATTCGTCTACAATTTTTAGTAAAAGAAAAAAATATATAGTATAGGACAGAATGGCAAAATATATTGCGATAAAAATGAGCTCTTCATTTTTTCTAGAAAAAGTAAAATTAAAATATTGAACAATATTTATTAATATTTTAAAATAAAATTGACAGTTAAGTTCTACTCAAGCATAAACTTTTATTTTATGATTTATATAAACTTATACAATATATATTTTCTATCAGTTAATTATTTCACGAAAAGTGTCTGTTAAAATATCATCTTCACTATCAATATCACTATGTGTGTCATCTGTATTGCTTGTTTAAATTATTTGATCAAAGTCTACTAAACTTTTCTGAACTTCTTGATCAGATGTAGTAGTTAGACATTTTCTACGCTTTTGCATATATTTTGCGAGAGAACTCTCAATAATTTCGTTATTATCTTCAACCGACCAAAGACTATGGCTTCCAAGAATTACATCACAATCAACAAGTGCTTCATGACTCAGAGAGTCTTTTATCTGATAAAATATTTGTGAAAGTGCTAAATGTCCTTTTAACTTGTGAATTCGATCCAGATATACTCATAATTAATGAAACAAGGCAACATACATTTTTAAATTGAATTTAATATTTTTGAAAAATATTTTTCCACTAACTGCGCACCGAGTGACAGTCAAATTCAGTTTTAACTAGCCACTTTACTTTTTTCCATTCTCTTAATGTGGCGTCTCTTTGAAAATCAACGCTTTTTAATGGCGTTTTAATATAATTGCTAAGGTTTATTTCCGGCACTCCCGAGTCTTCATATATCCAATGTATTGGATCAATAAATTTCATACTTCTAAAAAGTATAAATTCTCTTGAGTAGTCTTGAAATCTACTTGGCAATAACAAAGACAGTTTTGTAAAAATCGTTTTTTTAATTTGACGAACTTCCATAATTGATTCATCATAAACAAAACTATTCATTTCTAATACTAGGTTGACATACGTACGATTTTTAACGTGCCTTCGTTTTTCGCCAGCCTTAGCAAATGAACCTTCTACATCATTTTTATCAGTGACCATGTAACGGTTTATAAAACTCTCAATAAATTCATCAACTTTTCCTATCGCTTGAATTTTATCTTCTATCTCCAATAGAGTTCGATTTGTAGCTGTTGGAATTTCATAAGCCAATAACTCATTAGTTTCAAATATTTTTGCGACTGGAGCTATAAAATCTAAGCTGTCTAGGTACAAATCAACTTTGCAAAGGAAAGAATGGCACTTAAATGATTTTAATAATCCCGTTACTTTCGCAACAGTTTGAATATTTGTCTGCTCGCTTGTATAATTTTGGTAAGCCATAATAAAAGCCGGCCATGTTTCTAACAGACTACAAACTCTTTTCCTCCTATATCCAACAAACCTTGTTCCTGTAATTTTTGGTAAATTGTAGTGTGTTATACCAAGGCATTTTAAGGCTGCTTCAACATCCGCTTTTAATTTACCAGAGTTCCTTAATAGATAGTAGTAATTTTTATAAAACCAGGGATTTCTTTAAGGTGGTACATAGGTAAATAAACGAATTTGTTTATTATAGTATTTTTTTGATATTTTATGTTTCTAAATTGTTATTGGACATTTGAAATGATATAAAAAAAAAAAAAAAAAATTAAAAAAAAAAAATTTGAGTACCTAATTAGGACTAATTAAAGCCAATTTTGGCTAAAATTGAACTATATTCTGGCAAAGATTACTAAAAACGAAAAAGAGTTAGCATCTGAAATTTTCACAAAGTTAAGTCTATATGGTACTTTATGTGCTGAAATTAAAAATAAAAAGGTTCTCAAAATATTTACTTCACACTACTCCACCGCAGATGTACACAATAAATACGACAAAAACTTCCATTGAATATAATATAAAATTTAAGTCTTTAAGATAAAATATTAAACATTTTCTGAATTTCAGCACATTCTACATATATCAGGGAACATATGGTCCAAATTTGATAGAAAAAGCTCAAGTACTTATTTCAGAATCCTTGCCAGAAGATCCAAAAACCTTGAGTGGAGAAAATCAAATGTAAAGTCAAAAAACAAATTATATTAAATTTAAAATTCTCCTTGTCCATAAACTTTGCCTTCTTTGTCCTTAATTTTGTCATCAAAACCTTTTCTAGTTGCTCTCAATCTCTTTCTTTGTTTTTTACCTTTGTCGCTAGCTTTAATGTTCATTTTCTGAATGCGGGTTTTATTTTTCTGATTCAAACCGCGAGTTGAAAAAACTCCTTCAGAGACGTTTAAGTTTTTTAAAACTGACAAAATATCAACTCCTCCATCATTGAATGCCAAAACAGCTAATGCAACTGCTATTTCAATAATGGTCTTACCAACATAACCTTAATATGAAACCTTAAGTGCTCTTAACCGTGCACCAACTCGTTTTTGTACATGTCCGACACACTCAGTCTTTTCAATTTTATAACCTGGATATGGATTAGCATCTACAATAGCTTTATAAGATTTGCTATCTCCATCACCTCGATACTTTACATAGCGTAAATTGTATTTTGAAAGAGAACGATTAAACATTTCAAGCACTCCGACAGATTCCATTGCTCCAGAACTACCAAAATGATTAATTGGGCATGTATGAGATACAAACCATACACTGTACTCTGGGGATCCTTTCTTGGACTCCCAATATTTACAAGATTTATAATTTTTAGCTAAGGTTTGTGTATCAATGCATTTATTGTTAGAAATTAAAGTAACGACTCCATTTAATGAAGAGAATCCGCGACGCTGCCAAGTTCCATCAACACTAACAGTTATATTTTTTATTTCATTCCCTTCATTGTTAAATGATGCATCACCTGCAAAACCATTGTCAACACATTGCAGTGATGCGACAGACATTGATTCAGAACAAGCTTTTAAATAAGCAGTGTTCATTTTTTCTACAATATCATTATATGTTGGTAAACTCATTGGTGGTGGAATATTCATGACATTACAAAATGTCTCTATGGCACTATGTCCTTTACCAATCTCTCGAAAAGCTACAATTGATCTAATATTAACATCAAAGGTTTTTCTTCCTCTCTTTGAATCAGGATTAGCAATCTCTTTAGAGCTAAACAAGTTTTTTGACCATTTACATACAACGCAATGCAAAACAAATAAATGTGACAACCCTTTTTTAGATTCAATTTCATGAGCAAGATACACTTTTGATTGACAACTGGGACATATTCCAACCAAATTAACAATTGTTCGCAATATATCTGTGTTAATTAAAACATAACATTCAATGTCATCTACAGTTTCTTTTATAATTGACGAATCTGAATGCAGCTTCCTGGCTGATGCTGAAGCGGATATGATAAATGGTGCTGTTATTTGTGTTGATGTTTTGTTTACATCTAGAGACGATCCTGTTTCTGAAGAAGATATATCTATTGATTTTTTACGTCCCCAATACTTTCGAACAGACGATTTTTTTTTTTCTCTTCTTTTAGAAGAACCCATATAAAAATACTATACCAAGAAAAAATAGTTCTTAAGAAATACTGCTTCTCTAAAACTAACAAACGTGATTAGTGGTTTGAAATTATATCGTTTAGTCATTATGTAATAACTTTATATAAAGCTACATACACACTACGTTTTTATAAAGGATAATAAATACAGAATCAATAAAATAAACTACTTTTTATAAGGTTAATGTAAGGGTAAAATGTTGTTGCTAAGGGCGTTGCTATGATTTTAAAATAAAGTACTAGTATAAAATTTTTAAGCCTTTACAGAGGGTTTTATTAAAAGATATTACGATAAATAGAATCTAGAGTAAATTTTAAATAGAATAAGTATAGTTTCCAAAAACTGATTTTTTCAGTTTTATATACCTATGTACCACCTTAAATGCTTCTTTTACTGCCAATTCAATTCTATGATTAATGCAATGGATTTTCATCAACCATGAGCGACTCTGCTGCAATTGTGTCAGTACACCGTTATGTACACCAAAATTTACACTTGCACCATCGGCAGTTGCAGATGGTGCAAGTGTAAATTTTGTCAGGGTTAGGGTTAGGGTTAGGGTCAGGGTTTTAAATCAAAGTTTTTTTTTTTAATAACTTGCTTTTAGTTAGTTACTAAATGTAAAAAATTATTTGTTAAGTTACGTTAGTAAGTTACTTGAACATATAAATTTCGAATTTTGAATCTTTTCATTTCTATATATTGTAAAAATTGCCAAGTTTGGTAACCTATCTTTTAAACATTTTTATTTCTGGCATAAAGAAGTATTTTTTAATATCCGCACCCTGAAATATAAAAATAGTTGTAGCGTTTATTTAATTTGTAAGAATTAAACAATTAGAAAAAAAAAAAAAATAGCATTTAACATTTTATATAGAACCAGTACATCTAGTTTGATAGAAAATTCAATTCCACCTTATAAGTTTGGTATAAGGAGCGGCAAATAATCGTTAAAATAGCCTAAATTTGTCTTTCAATTAAAGTCGGATCTTAAAAAAATGACTTCTTCGGCCCATAGAAAGGTTACATTATGCAATTGTTATTGTTAAAAATAAAAAAAAAATTTCAAAAAAATATTTTGCCTGCATTTTATTATTTAAACGTTTTTTACACACAAATTTTCAATAAAATAAAACAATTTAAAATAAATTAAAAACATATTTTTTTATGTCATTTTTGTCAACTAGTATTACTAAGCGATTAAAAGTGTTACTAAGCGATGAAAAGTACAATAACAGTTGATAATCAAAAATAAAGTTCAAAAGCAAATAAAAAAAAAATGTCCTTCATCTATAATATAGAAAAATTTTAATAAATAAGGGCGCCAATCAGGGTTGCTGTCCCAGAGCGTGACCGCTCTCGGTGGCCTGGTATTAACTTATTTGCTTTTAAATTGAAATGGCTTGAAAATAGAAGAAGTTATTATAATAAAACATCAACAATTTAAATTAAACCCTTAAATTTTTTGCTCCTTCTTTATTATTGTCAAAATCTTTATTTTCCAATTGTATAGCATATTGGTGAGTCCTACTTGATCTATCGCGAGGTTAGAATTATTTAGTTCTATCTCCACAAATGAAAAAATTTGAGTTAGATAAATTTTTTTCTTTTTATAGTTAAAATATTTATTTTTTACTACCAAATCAGTAAAAAATAATTTTTTCTTAATGTACCTGACATTGTACTTTGTTCCACCTCCTTAATGCAGTTTATAAATTAAAATTATATTGTGCTATCTCCGTTTATCTGTTTTATATTTGATAGTCGTTAAAATGGCAGCCGTGGTAGATTTTTTTGTTGAAAAATTACAACAAAACGTTGAAGGTAAAATATGTATATATATATATATATATATATATATATATATATATATATATATATATATATATATATATATATATATATATATATATATCATATATATATATATATATATATATATATATATATATATATATATATATATATATATATATATATATAATGTTTTTTGTTCATAGATCATAGTTATTACATTTGAACTTTCTTATATATATATTGTTCATGGTTTGGGTATTATTGTTATTTGTTTATTATTATGTATATATTTTTTTTTTAGAAACTGATCTGACTGTTCTTGGATATCCTAATGGTGCACTTGTAATAGCATCAGCTAGTCGTCTGCCCCCACATGGAGGCCAAACTAGGAAACGAAAGTCAGCACCTAAAACTTGGATACAGAATGTGAGAAAGCAGTTGAGACAATCTGGTCAAGCTTATAAAAATAGAAAAGGAGAAAATGTTCCATGCAAGTCTGTAACCACAAGAAAAGACTGTTTAAATTCTTGTAAATTTAAATGTAGACAACATATCAGTGATGAAGAACGAGCACATATATTTTCTGATTTTTGGTCTATGGATGATACCCAAAGAAAGCATTTCTAGGAGTTCTTCTGGAGTCGTTCAGTAGTAGAACTACTGAACGACTCCAGAAGAAACGTCATCGAACCATCAATGAAAATTCGTGAAAAACATATTCATTTTATTACAGCTTTTTTGTTGGTGATTTGCAAACACGAGTTTGTAAAGAATTTTACTACTTTAAATATAAGTTGTAGAAGAGTTTATTATCATCATGAAAACAAAAATGATGCTACTGGAAGCCCTTTCAAAATGGGGGAAACACACCAAAAAGGTTGTTGATCAAAGATCAAAACAAAGTGTTAAAGATCATATCAATGAATTTCCACGTGTACCATCACACTACTGTCATAAAAGAACAAAAAAAGGATATTTTGAAGCTTTTTTAAATCTTAATAAAATATATGAACTTTACTCTACTTATTGCAAAGAAAAGAATATTGCCTCTGTTAAGAAGCATATGTATAGATTCATATTTGAGCATGACTTTAACATCGAGTTTCAAAAGCCAAAAACTGATTTATGTGATACATGTTATGAATACCATAATGTAGTAAATCCAACTGAGGAGCAAACCCAAAAATTTCCAAACATGTAATGTTGAAGAATGAAAACCGAGCAGAACGTGAAAAAGACCGCAAACTTAAGGATAAAAATGTAGCTGTAGTATGCATTGACCTTGAAAATGTAATAAGTTTACCAAAATCAAACATAGGAGCATTTTTTTACAAACGTAAACTCTCAGCTTATAATTTAACTGGGCATTGCTCCCTAAATAAAAAAGGTTATTATATGCTTTGGTATGAAGGCATTTCAGGTCGTGCAGGAAATGACCTTGCAAGTAGTGTAACATGCTTGCTAGAGAAGATAATTGCTGACCACCCAGATGTTAATAAACTCATACTATGGTTTGATTCCTGCATGCCTCAAAATAGAAATAGTCACATGTTCATTGCCTTACGTGAGTTTTTGATACGTTACCCAAAACTTAGGGTAATGGAGCAAAAGTTCTGTGAATCAGGGAATTCTAGTATACAAGAGGTTGACAATATGCATATCCAAATTGATAGAGCACTAGCTCCTCTTGAAATATTTAGTCCACTTGGTTTAATCAGAGCAATTGCTAATATTTAAAAGAGAAATCCTTTTTCTGTCTACCAAATGTAAAGATTGGATTTAAAGCATTTTTCAGCTATTGCAGGCTATTTTAATTATAACCTTGTTCCCTATACCCAAATAAAGCATCTGGTTTACAGGGCAGAGTTTTCAGATCATATATACTACAGAAAGTCATTTACTGATGTTTGTTCAGAAGTACGAATTAAGCGTCTTCCTAACAATCCACGATCTTCATTAGCTGTAGCAAGACCTCTTGCATGGCTTCTGTCTTAAACCAGTGGGCTCAAATTTCTAATGATAAAGCTAAGGACCTTCAAAGTATGTTCAAGTATATGCATGCTGTAGACATAACATTTTATAATAGTATTTTAAAATAATTTATTTTAATGTCAAAATATTTATGTTTTATGTTTATGTTATGGTGTTGAATGGGCTTCTTATTGAAATTGTTGTTTTTAATGAATTAATCAGATGTGCTTACCTTGCTGAATTTAATCTTTGAAATTCATTTCACTGTGAAATGTATTTAAGATAATATGTTCTTGGAGTTTATTTCAACCAAAGTTTTATTTTTTTGTAAAAATCTTGGTACATACTTTAGATAATTAAACTATATAAATATTGCATTTATAAAGTTTTTTTACTAGTTAAAGTAAGATTTTATTCCAATAAAACAGAGATATGCCAAACAGTTCTTTACCTTGCTACAATATATACAATATATATACAAAATACTAATTTGTATTATATTTTTATATAAAAAATGGAGATAGAACAAAATAATATTGTATTTTATAAAACAAGTGTGTATTATATTGTTCTATCTCCAAATCAGGGTGTGGTAATTCAGATACCTTCACATTATATCTTTTGAAGTATTTACTTTTAAACTGTGGTAGCAAGTATGGAAAATTAATATGAATCTAATTTGTTTACGTCTTTTATGTTTAAGTGGTCTACAGGTCCTTTTAAAACTTTGAATTTGATTTTCTCAGTTCCGAAAAACATGGAGTTAGAACAAAATAGTTCTAACCTCGCGATATGTCTACTAGTGCTATCTTTTTTAATATTACTCGTACCATTTATAAATCTTAAGGCAGCTGCTCTTACTGCTCCATTAGTTCTTAATAAAATAGTGCTTCGATGAAGAGCACACAATTTACATATGATTTTAACTACATAAGTATTATTTTTTTCTGTAATGGTTTCAATTTGAAAATCCTTGACAAACTCCCATCTATTACAAGTCTTCAAAGTAACTCTCTTACTTTTCAAAGTACTTTCCATATTTTAATTTTAAAAATTTGGTAAAGAATAGGAAAAGTAAACTTTTTATATATCCTAGTTTGTCTTCATTTTTATAGAAATATAAATAGTCATTAGTGAAGAATGACAACTGTCATTAAAATGTGCCTTGTTATAAATTTCATGGAGTCTGCAATGTGTGCCTTCATTAGGAAATTTCCTTATTGACACGTTAAAAGTGTTAAGTGGAAATTATACTCTATTCTTGATTTATCTAAATTTAAGTTTTCTTAACAATTTTATTGCCTCGCTCTTAGAAGACATCGTCATCATCAACAGAGTGTCAATTAAATGTTGCGAATAACAGTTAATTGTCTGCATCCTTTCTTTCCAAAAATAAAAATAAAAAAAAATGCATTCTCCAAAAATTTAATAATATTTGAGGTAATACAAAACTTTAATAGTAAATATATCTTCTACTAAAAAATAAAACGGGTAAAGATCGGTTTGTGTGCTAACTTTATTGGAAAGACTGAACATTACACATACCTTTAACATATTAAAAATTAAAAGAACAATTTAAATAATTTTTTAATCAATTTTTTTTTAAGCTTTAAGGATTTTTCTGTTCACTTTTTGATAGCGCATAAACTGTTAAATATGTAAAGCTGCTGTTAAAATTAAATACATTTTGAATTAATAAATATTTTAAATAAAGTATGACATTGCAAGACCTTATTTTTATTATATATTTTGTATTGGTTTGATTCAAGCGTGTTTGCGTTCAATATTTGCGCTTTTCAAGCAAAACAATCGATCATTACCATAAAACAAAATAAAAATAACAGCGATAATATAAAATATAACTTTTTTGTTTTTTGCTATTCACTTGTTTTTACTGTTCAATAGAGGCTTAAGGAACTTCTTTTACTGCTATAAAAACTTGTATAAATAAATATACTTGGGCTTGCTAAATAAAAAAATGATACATAAAAAAATTTATCGCAACATTTAATTACAAATACCTATTTCTTTTATGGTTTTCTTTTAAGTTTCATTTAGTAACTTTGTATAAAAGCAAAAATTGAATAAACTTGTTTTTTGTTACTAATAACAATAAACAATTTTATTAATGATTTTTTATAGAATTTGTCATTATTTATCAAAATATATAGTATGCTATATATTTTGATAAAAAAAGCTTAATAAAGCTTAATAAAGTTTTTCCATTAGTAAATAGCGCATATATCCAACATAATTGTCATTTAAATACGGTAAAATCACTAAACTCCTTTAAGTTTCTAATAAAAAATGAAATTTTTAAACATTATAAATAATTTTTTAATTTTTCTAAATGAACATCGAATTCCACTATTCTTAGTTTTTTCTATTTTTATTTTTTTGTTTGATTGTCTCTTATTTTTATCTTTAAAATAATTTGTCAGTATTTTAAATGACTATCGTTAAAGTTATATTGATACTATTTACTTTCTTTCTTTAATTGTAAATATTTATGAAAGTTTTTTATCTTTTTATTATATTGGAACTGTACATAATATTTTGAACAATCTTATTCTATTTTAAACTTGTAAAGCCCACATAGGGGCCTATGAAAAAATTGTGGTGACTTTAGTCATCCATATCTTCTTTGAGCCCCTGCCTGTTTTTTTATAAATCAACTTTTTTTTTGTATGTAAATGTTTCTTTGTAACTATATTTTCTTATTATATAAACAGCAAATATATATTTAAAAAAAAAAAAAAAAAGAAAGAAAAATTCAAACTTTTTTACATAATCGTCAGTGGTTTTTTGTAAAATTAGTTACTTCTTTTATCTTACCGCTAAATAGAGCAATTTAAAAGTTAAAAAAATATCCAAGTTGCTTCATGTAAATCGCTCTAGGCGTACGTAATTTGTACGTAAATTGCCGACAACTTAGGGGTCGTCCATAAAGTACGTACGCTCACAGGGGGGAGGGGGAGGTTTTCAAAAAGCGTACGGAAGCGTATGGGAGGGGGGGGGGTGGAGGGTTCAATTTAAAAGTACGTACTTCGATTTTCTAATTTATCACAATTAACCAGCTAATCAAAAGAAATTTTACATTCTGACTAAAGATTCTAGTTTGCCAACATAAAAAGATGTATAGTATATGGAGTAGAGGGTATAGTTTTCCTCTATGCACACACATGTATGGGCGCCCTCAGAATTTTTTAATGTTCCAGATAGGACACTTTCACACATCGTGCAAACTCATAACTTAAGTTTGTTTATACCTATGCCAAATAAGGAGGCCTTGCAAAATATCGGGATGGCGGAGGCCTGTGAACAAAAAGCCTTAAAACGCTTACCCTCCTTGCCCATGTATGAGGGCACAACTGTAGTAAAATTTTCAACTTTATTATCTAAAACTAAATTTAAATTTATTGACAGATTTTAATTTTTGTAGAAAATATTGTAAATTACAAAAGTTATGACCATGCATATTTTCCGACCCCCAAAATGAGAGGGGTGTAAATTTTGCATGGTCATAACTTTTTTGTAATTTACAATATTTTTCTACAAAAATTAAAATCAGTCGATAAATTTAAATTTAGTTTTAGATGTTAAAGTTAAAAATTTTGATACATATTTCCCTCACGTTTGGGCAGGGAAAGGGGGAGGCAAACGCTTTAGGGCTTTTTGTTCCCAGGCCTCGGCCATCCAAATTTTTTGCACGATGTGTGAAAGTGTTCTATCTGGAACATCAAAAAATCCTGAGGGGGCCCATGCACATATGCCACCCCTTATATACTGGCCCTGAGTAAAACCTGAGGGCCGTGGTTGATGGGACGGAGTCACCCCCAAAAAAAACGTGTCAATGGCGTCTCAAAATCTTCCAAATTTGACCACTAGGTTTTGCTAAAATAAAAAGCTTCTTAAATTAGCAAAAGGGCACAAAATTTACTGTTGCCCCCTCCCAATGGGTTTTACCCTTTGTTTTCAGTATTACTGATCTCACGTAAGACTCGTTTTTTACTTACTAAAGAGGGGTGTCTGAAAAAAACGTCCATCTTAAGTATAGTTTATTTACATTTGATTCGTTATTAAAACAGAAGTAAGGTTTACATAAATTTCATCGGGAATCGAACCTGGATCTCCTTCGACATTTCCGCCACATAAACCTCTCGCCCAATTATACACTTACCTTTATTTTATTTTAAATTTATATAAATTATTATTTGCATATATGCTTAAAGACGTTTTTAAAATGCCCAAACAAAGAGCTTTGGGGTCGTATAAAGTATCTAAGGTACCCTTCGTCTTTTTTTTTTAAATAAAGGAGGGATGGGGGGGGGATATTTGAGGAGGGGGGATTTGAGGGGGGGGGATTTGAGAAACGTACATACTTTTAAGGGGGGTGGGGACATAAAAGTACGCATGGCAACAGGGGGAGGGGGTCAAATTTCAAAATTTTTAGCGTACGTCTTTTATGGACAACCCCTTAACGCTTTAAAACAAGCGCTGATGTGGAACTGCATTGTAGGTGTATTCTAAGCAAAATCAAGGGTCCCTGGCTTAAAGCTGGATTCCCTCTTCAATCAGATAATAAATTGATACAAAAGCTGAATAAGTTGAACAAAAAAAATTTGAATTTGAAAAAAAAACATGCACAGGAGGTCGCCTTTAGAATTAAAAAAGCAACAAGACTTTAGAAAGGAGCTGGGAAAAATCTTTTGGGCAGGAATAGCTGACTTACAAAACTGGATAAAGAAGAACAAGAATAGATCAGACCTAGATAGGAAAGAGGACCTAGATTTTTTATACGATTAAGAACACAGCAGAAAGTTATTTCTAGGGCCTGAAAAAAAAAATATAGCGAGAAGGTATTATATATTATAATATAAATCCATATTATAAATTTTTATTATAATATATAATAAAAATTTATAATATGGATTATAAAAATTAATGTACCCAAAATAAAAACCAATTTTTCATTGGTTTTTATTTTGGGTACATTAATTTTTATTTTATAATGTTTGCTGTTTAGATTTCGGAGAATACAAGAAAGAGAAATCCATCTATAAAAAATGCTGCTATATCAGTAGAAATAAGTTCAGAGTTAAAATTTGGTATGGACACCAGCGAAGATTCATCATTTGATTCCGAATTTGAACCAGGATATTGGCGTTCTATAGAGTCAAGTAGTCTTATAAAAGCTGAGATCCCAAAAGATATTATTTCTGGTAACGTTGCTCTAATTGCCACAAAACTGATATTTCTCCAAACGTTTTGACAAAAGTTACTGCTGCAATCCTTGATAGTTCTGGGGTTGATCTTACAAATATAAATTGCAGTAGATCAACAGCATCTAGAAAGATGAAACAAACAGCTCATGAAATGGCAGTTATTGCTAAAGAATATGTTGAACTTAGCATCCAAGCTTCTCCCTACCCATGCATTATACATTTTGACGGAAAGACACTTTTTAAAATTAATAATGGAAAAAAGTTAAAGCATTATAGACTTGCTGTTCTGGCAACTATTGATAATGAGTCCCATCTTCTCGCCATTACCCTCTTCATCTCGAGAAGATGAGTACAATGGTGTAATGAAAGTCCTAAAAGAGTACAATCTTGAATCAAAGATTGGATTACTTTGTTTTGATACCACATCAAGCAATACAGGAATACATAAAGGATCTTTAATAAGAATATCTACTGAGTTAAATAAATATCTAATTCTTTTCGCTTGCAGACATCATGTTTCTGAGTTGAGAATCACACAATTTTGTGAGGCTATAACACATAAAAAAACTACGGCCCCCGATAACCCTTTGTTTAAACATTTCAAAAACTTGTTTGAGCAGCTTAATTTTGAGTACAACCCATCTATGTTAGTAAAATTTGGTTGTGAAGAAATTAAAGGAACTGTTGTTGAAAAAGCTGCTACAGAATCTCTTGAGTATTGTAGATCTTACTTATTGAGAAATAATATTGTAAGGGAAGATAGAAAAGAACTTGCAGAGCTAGTGGTCAACTATCTTTCTCCTTCTATCATTAAAATTCGAAAAGCTGCAGCGGTTCATCATGCAAGATTTCTTGGGAAATCTATGTATTATTTATAAATGCAAATTCTTTCAACTGAAATTAATTTTATTAAAAAAAATAGAGAACATATTAAGGTAATAACTGAATTTATAGTTTGTTTTTATGCAAAGTGGTACCTGCAATCAAATGATACAATCAAAGCTCCTTTTATGGATGTAGCTGCTATTCATCAAATGCATCGGTATAAAGCAGTATGTGCAGAACCATTTGCTGTTGATGCTGTGTTGAATTCTTTATTTAAACATACAGTGTCTCAAAAAATTATCCGACCAAACACTTTTTTAAATATTTTTCCTAAAAAAAGTGCTGTATTTTCGTAAATTTAGACTTTTTTGGTAAACTCAAGATTAATAAAAATAAAAGAACATGTTTTTAAATAGATTTTCTTTATTTCAATGTAAAATATGAATCACAAAGTTTTCAGTCTTTAAATAAATGAACTTAGGTCGTTTTTTTATTGTCAAAAAAATTTTCGACCAAACGCATTATTTGTTCCATAATAAATTATTATATAACAAAACAATTATTTTAATACTTTGTTGGGCCTCCCTTTGCTTGGATTAAAGCTTCTAGGCATTGATTCGACTAAAGATTTTGTTTCTTCTGATTGAATCTTTTCCCAGGCTTCTTCAATTGCCACTTTGAGGTTTTCTTTTTTGGAAAATGACCGATCTCCAATTTTTCGGTCTACAATTTCCCACAAATGTTCAATGGGATTAAGGTCCGGTGATTGTGCAGGCCATTCCAAGACCTCAACATTATTTTCAGCAAACCACTCCTTTGTTTTAGTGGCACAATGCTTGGGATCGTTATCTTGCTGAAATGTAAAATCAGATCCTAGCCGAAGTTTTCGAGCAGATGACTTCAAATTTTGCTTTAATATGTTTCTGTATTGCACCTGATCCATTATAGTATCAATAAATTGGAGTTTTCCAACACCCTTCCAAGCCATTGAACCCCATACCATCACGTTACCGCCACTATACTTGACAGTTCCTCTCACGCAGCTTAATTTGTAGGCTTCTCCGGCTTTTCTCCAAACTTTTTGGACTCCATCAGATGACTTTAAGTTGAATTTCGATTCGTCGCTCCACAGGATCTTTTTCCAGAAACTTAACGGCATGTTTTTGAACTTCTTAGCAAACTCCAATCTTCTTTTCATGTGTTTCTTACTCAAATATGGTTTATTACGCACAAGTCGTCCTTGAAATCCCTGGTCTCGGATACGATTTCTAATTGTCTGATAATTTGATTCCATAATTCTCTTCAGCTTGCTCAGCCAGTTTTCGAGCAGAAATGAAGCGATTTTTCTTGACTTGTATAATTAAGTTTCTATCAAAACTCTTAGAAGTCTTTTTTTTGCGACCCTGGCCTTCTTTTGTGGCTGTTGTTCCGATCAAATTATACTTCTTCATTATGTCGGATACTGTATTATGAGGAATTCCAGTCTCTTGCTGCACCTGACGATAGGTTTTACCCTGATTGACTAGATCGACAGCTAAATTTCTCTGAGAAACAGTCCAGTGACGTTTACCTCCAACCATTTTACTTAAAAAAACATTAAACCTTTTTTTTATACAAAACTTTTTTTTTACTACAAAAAAACAGTTTTTTGTTATCAATTTCATTAATTGTATAAAAATTTGCTAAAATATTTCAACAAATTTCACATAAAATTAATTAAACTTACATAAATATGGCTTGGTCGGATAATTTTTCTACAAGCTTATTCAGTACTAAGTTTCTTTTAGGTCAAATAATAAACCAACTGAAGCATGAATCAAATATAATGAACGCTTAATAACATACTATTCCCAATAGAATTAAAATGACAGACAAAATAAGTATCGCTATTCATTGTTTTTAGTATAATTTAGAGCGTAAACATTTTTTATTGGGAAAAACTTTTTTGGTCGGATAATTTTTTGAGAAACTGTACATGGTATCTTAACTCAACTCTGATTCCTTTAGCCTTGCTGGATGATGGTGTTGCACTCGAAGAAAAGAAAAAAATTGCTGCTGCAATATTATCATTTCCAAAACCATTTTACTTTAAAACTGAAAATAAGCAAAAAAAAGATATATAAAAATTGTTGAAAATTGAACTTAACATTCATCAGCAAATTCCTAACTTAGCTTCTTTGGTGGATGAGTTCTCCTGGTTAATGTTTGATATGATCGGAATAAAAAATCAACGAATTGATGATTGGCTGACCTTGCCACCTCAGTACTGGCACACGCAATCAACATATCAATTATTTTTGAATTTTGAAAAAAGTATTGTTTGTGTAAACAACCACGCTGAAAGCACTTGTTCACCGCTACAGAGATGAGGAAGAAAAACAAAATAGGCTTATTGCTGTGGACAAAGTTTGCTCAAATTTTAAGGCATCAGGCAGTGAATCTTTATTAACCAAGAAAAAAAATAACAAAGTTATAAGCCAGAAAAGAATCACAAAGGAACTACTTAGCTTACGCTCCAAAATTCAATAGATAGCTTGAACTTTAGTATTTATGTTAAAAAATATTTTTTTAAAATACAAGTTGAACGTAATTTAAGTTTGTATCATTCAATCAACCTATAAAAAAATGTTTTTCTAAAAAGCTAAATACAAATTTAATGAAAACCAAACAAAGTGAATATAAACAAATAAAATAACTACGAATTATTGCATATTCTTTTGTTAAATGCGCATATTTTCGGTTTTTTTTGCATAAAATCGTTTTCAATTTACAGAACTATTAAGAAAAATCACGGATACACATCAATTTAAAAAAAAAGTATAGTTTATTATGAGCATATTAAAAAAAAAAAATTAAAAATATTGCTACGAGGGTACTATTTGGGGCATTTTTAGGGGGGTTTTGACGCTTGAGCACAAGGTAAGTCTCAATATTTTTGATTTTTTTTTGTAATCGTATTTTTTTTATATTTGCCTCAAATTTAGCTTGTTGTGTATTCGCGTTTTTGAAATTTTATTTTTTTGAACGCCACTAATATATATATATATATATATATATATATATATATATATATATATATATATATATATATATATATATATATATATCAGTGGTGTACACTGAATTTTTAGATGTTTGAGTTTTGACACTTACAGGCATTGTGCAAACTCGAAACTTTTGTATGTTTATGCTTATATCAAAAAAGAATGTTTTGCAAAAAATTGGGATGATTGGAGCTTGGGAACAAAAAAATTTTGGGGCCCACCCCGCTTTAACGTGGGAGCAACAAGTTTATAAAATATTTTCTTTACTATTTTTATCTAATTTTATATTCATCAACAAATTTCAAACTTCATGCAATATTCTCTTATTTTTTAAAAACTATGACCATATAAAGTTTTAACCCCCTATATATGTATATATATATATGTATATATATATATATGTATATATATATATATATATATATATATATATATATATATATATATATATATTTATATATGTATATATATATATATACATATATATATATATATATATATATATATATATATATATATATATATATATATATATATATATATATATATATATATATATATATATATATATATACAGGGTGACCACAAAGTATCCGCACACGAGACGGTTTCATCTTGTGAAAATATAAGCATAAAAGCACTTATGTATTTTCTTATTTATTTGTTGTTTTTGGTTAATATTATGTCATAAACTTTATATACTTTACTTTATATACTTTGTAAACTATGTTCAATTGGTTTTTTTAGAATGGTGCGCGTTTCTCCTTTGTGCGGCAACTTTTCCTGATTTTATCAACTTTTCTCAATGGCCGCCATCGAGCCCCGATCTTAACCCGATGGATTTCTCAGTCTGGAGCGTCCTAGAAGGAAAGGCATGCCAAAAGCCGCATAAAAATATTGAAAGTTTAAAAAAATCACTACTGAAAGCTTGGGATTCTCTGGACCCTGCCTACTTGCTCGCCACCGTCGAAGCATTCCCGAGACGCCTACAGGCCTGTTATTTTGCTGATGGAGGAAAATTCGAATTCAATCTTTGAATCATAATTGTTATAGTTCAATAAATGTTTTAAAATAAAATTTGTGTTCCAAATACTTTCTACATGCTTTTTATTAAACTCTTTATCTGTGCGGATACTTTGTGGTCACCCTGTATATATATGTATATACATATACATTGATTATACACATAAGAATTTGTAGACGTTTGCGGTAAAAAAAAAAAATAAGAAAATGTATAAAAAAAGTTTGATATCGTTTAAAAAAATGTTCATAAAAATTCAATTGGATTGATTTTTTATTAACATTTAAAAGTTCAACAAAAAGTTCAACATGCTTTAAAATTGCTAAACCCACCTCGCTAAGTGCATTTGGGGAAGCTAAGAATTTTTAAAGAAAATATTAAAAGTATATACAAAACAAAAATTTAAAAAAATTAAAGTTTTATTTAAAAAAATTTATGTACATAAAGTTTTTATTTGTATAGAATATTTTTTAACAGACCTGTTTCCGAAAGGAACCCATTATTAACAGCAGCAAAAAAATTGAAATATGCAGATATTTATAAAAACGTTTTATAAAACCAGGTTTATTTTTTAAAAACCCAGATTTGACTGAGACTAAAAGATATGAAGAGTACACAGGAAAAAACAGCAGAGTCACATTTAAAAAGTTTTGAGAAAGTATATATATTATTCATTTATAAAAGTTTTCATATAAAGCATAGAAGTAAATTAGAAAAAATTATTTCTTGATTAATTTATCACAAGTTTTAATAAATTATTTGTAACTTTTATTAACTATTATTTTTCGTAACTTTATAAAAAGACTTTTATAAACGATTAATTTATACTTTCTCAAAACTTTTTAAATGTGACTGCCGTTTTTTCCCCTGTACTCTTCATATTTAAACAGTTAAGAATGAAGCTTTTTTCCCCTGTACTCTTCATATTTAAACAGTTAAGAATGAAGCTTTTTTCCCCTGTACTCTTCATATTTAAACAGTTAAGAATGAAGCTTTTTTCCCCTGTACTCTTCATATTTAAACAGTTAAGAATGAAGCGTAATGAATTGAAAAGTAATACCACTTTAGAAACATCGCCCTTTTGATATGGTACGAAGTCGTAGAAATCAAAAAAATGCAAATCAATACATAAACATTACTACCCTTTCCCATTCTTTCCACTCACAAAAGTAAAAATCTTCATGAAAAAAAACAAAACAAATTACAGCATTAATTGTTATTATACTTAATGCAACATCTCTTGATATAAAAGTAACCGATACCTAGAACGTCTTATTATCATGTTATTGCTGTCTCTGAAACATGGTTTCGAAATGACTCAGTAACAAAAATGATTGGTATAACCTTTATCTATACGATTGCCAAGACGGTCGTTGATGTGGCAGTGTAACTATCTGCATTACTGACGTATTTAACTCTCATGAAGTTAATCTGTTCCATACAAATCTACTCGAACAATTCTGGATATCTGTAAAAGTTAACAATAAACATATACTTATAGGATGTATATATAGATCAAATGATGCTATGTAAGAAAATATGTCGCTGAATCCTTGAAATTAGCTCATAGATTTATTTTATATTATAGATTATATCATATATATAATATATAGATTATAGATTATATCATAGATTAATTAAGGAGCCTTACAATGACTGTTTGATTGTCCGAATGGAATTTCCTGCAATAATCTGCGGATCAAATATTCAATATACTAATTTCTAACTATTGCACTATTTACAAATATTTTATTCTCAAGATTATTAAAACAAAAAAAAAGTATGATCCTTGGGTTACCCCACATAATAAAAACCTGATTAGAGAAATTAAAATACGCTATGGATATCAACTGCTCTACCAAATGTAATAATGACGAGCTCAAAATAAATTACAACCTTTTTAATCGTTAAGTAAAAGCTGAAATATTCTAAGCAAAAAAAAAAACACATGGAAAAGAAATAATATCAAAATCCCAGAGCAACAACAAACTCGTCTACAAATATATTAACGAAAAACTAAAAATTAAAGATAGAGTTTTTCCTCTCAAAGATACTTTAGGCAGAATAATTGAAGCTTTTCCTAATTAGTTGATCTTCTGAACTCTCATTATAAATCTATGCTTACACTTGAAAGCTACGAATATTTTCAATAGCTAAATATAAGTAATATTAATTCTAAATGCATTTATAACGAAAACTTGGATATCTCTTACACTTTCGATATTTCAGAAATTATTCAGGAACTTGCTAATCTAAACCCTTATAAATCTTCTGGATATGACGGCGTGCATCCTTTAATAATAAAAGTATGAGCCAAAAGCTACGCAATTTCTTTGACAAAAATTTTTCATGAACCCTTTAATTCCGGAGTAGTGCTCACTCTATGGAAATTAGAGAATGTTAGTCTGGTTTATAAAAAAAATGGAGATAAATTACTTGCTGAAAACTATAAACCTATTTCACTAACCTTTGTTGTTTGTAAAATCATCGAAAAATTTGTAAAGAATAAAATTTTAAAGCACATTAATTATAATAAAACGCTCTTTGCAAATCAACATGGCTTCCTTCATCATAAATCATGCGTAACTAATCTCATAGAGACTTTTGATATTATTTCATCTTCCATAGCATCTCACCAGTTCACTGATTTATTCTATTTTGAATTCGCCAAAGCATTTGATTTTGTACCACACAACAGACTTATGTTAAAATTAAGATCTTTTGCAATAAACCACAAACTCCTACAATGGATTTAATCCCTTTTAGTAGGTATAAAGCAACGCGTTACAACTATCAATAACTGTTCTGTATGGGTTGATATTTCCAGTAGTGTTCCATTCTCTACATTAATAATCTTTAAAAACTCAATGAAACTTCTGAGATATTTTCCAATGATATTAAACTTTTTTTAAAAAGTCTTATCGCAGTCTAATCATGTTGATCTGCAGGATCGTTTACGCTTAGTATATGAGTGGGCAAACACTTGATTACTTAAAAGCCATTGTCTGAGAAATCTAGGCAAAATAAGCAAATTCTGGAAGTGATGTCTTCAAATTGTCCTCATTTTCAGATATTTTGTAAAAGACAATGAAAGTAGGCCACTCGTAAATTTTTTTTCGAAAATTCATATTTATTTCGGAGATATTGGGTCCCAAAAATTAGCCTATTTTGAGAAAATTTTGCGCTTGGAGTGCAATTGCTACTTTGAGGAGCAGTTTTAGCCACATGAATTTGACAGAAACATTTCTTTTTAATTTTTTTGCTAATCTGGGTAGATTTCTACAGTAAAAGTAAAAATTCAATATGGTTATATTTTTGGTTGTCTAGAAATCACGGTCCGAAACCACAAAATTTGAAATTTTACCCTAACTTTGAGCTATTATATCTCTTAAGGCTAATACTTGCACGTAGTTTTCTTAGGTGTTTTTGAAAAACACTAAGACATACATTGACTTTATGTAACAAAAGTTATGTGAAAACAAGAACCTGGGAAAGATTAACCTGCCAAAAATCACTTTTTGCGTTTAACGCGCTTTGATAGATTACCCATAACAACCGTGGCCTTAGGTCTGCCATGAACAGTATAAATTATTTAGTTTCCTTAAACATGCATCTTTCAATATCTGAAAAAAATCCATGTGCTCGAGTGATAAAAAGCCTACAGAAGTCCTAAAAGTAGTCTTATTTTGCCATTTTTTAACTAAAAAATACCCTAGCAACGGTATAGATATGCTTAGTAACGGCTACTTTACAGCCTTAATAATTAGTGCTGTCATTAAAATTTTAATATAATACTCTTTTTATAGAGGAACTGTACAAGAGCACATAAAAAAAAATACATATAGCACTTAAAATAAATACAAATAAAAATTATATATAAATAAATACAATGTTTTATCTGAAATAATATAATATATATTATCAGGTAGAACAATACATATATATATATATATATATATATATATATATATATATATATATATATATATATATATATATATATATATATATATATATATATATATATATATATATATATATATATATATACATATACATTTATTTTGTAAATTAGAATATTTATTTATTACATTTGAAGATAGAACAAGATAATACTGCAGGGACTAAATGACTGCCAAATTGGTGTGATATTTGCGTTAATGACTACTTGGTACATGCCATGCTTTACTTAAGTTACATAAGAAAAATTTCTTTTAGCAGTGTTCAGTAGAAGAACTGAAATTTTTTAGTAAAAACTGCATTTGTTTAATTTTAGTCAATAAATAATTATCAATACACAAAATATGTCAGAGAGCAAAAATAAAGTCAGTCCTTATGAGAAATGCATATATTTTAATAAAGCGAAGAGTTCTTGTGGTCCTTTTAAGCGTTGGAACAAAGTTAGAATCTTTCAAATTAATGAATTGACTGCTGACATAAGTAATCATTTACATGCTCTAAAGGTATAAATAATATAATAATATTATTTGCTTTTTTATTAAAAAAAACAGAATTTCCTATTCCAAAGGTGAAAAATCTAACATTACTGTTTTAAAACTACCACCGACAAACCAGTAGAATGAAAAAACCCTGATTTAAAGCCGAATACAAAATTTTCTTTCATGCTATGACTCATTATGTGCGTACCATTGTTTTTCTCTGGGTATTGGCTGAAAGCAGCCAAACAGTTGTCAATACCCAAGACATGAATTTCAATTTGGTAAAAAAGCACCAAAAATTCCTTGCTGCTTATAAAATTCACCACTTCCTGTTGGAGCCGTATTTTTGAAATACTTTTTAGGTGGCATCATCCACCTAAAAAGTATTTCTACAGATAACAATATTGACATGTTAGAACCAGCTCCAACACCAAAATAAAGTCTTGCTTTCCTGCTGATGACATATATGTTCCAGTTATAACAATCATTTCAGATAAAACTATCGAAGAATCAAAAAAAGGAGCTAGCTCTTTGTGTGAAGCATTTGGAGCAAGTCCACTGTCCTTTCAGATAAAGCAAAAGCAAATAGAAGACTTAACACCAGGAACCAAACATGTAGTTAAGAAGAAATTTGAAAAAATTAAAATGCAGCTTGAGAAAATATTTGCTGAAGCAATTGCACCTGGTCAATCAGAGGAACTAATTTCTCAAGTATCACACAATGAGGATGAAGATGGTTTAACTCAACTGGTTCCAGAAGACCTTGTTGTACCAGTTAAGATGTTTCAAGAAAGTAATTCTTTAGGACAAATTCTTTTGCTTTCAGTTATTAACCATAACAAGTATACTAAAGAAACATTAATGAAAATCTTTGATTGCAAAAAAAAAGAAAAAAATTGAAAAGCACGGAAGTTGCAAAAAGAAAGCAGAGGATTTTCTATACCAAAAAGGAAAAGGTCAACATATGCCGAATGCCACAGGAAAAAATAGAATATTTTTTATAATTTATGTTTTGTCGAAATTTGCTGCAAGATGTAGCTTATGGTGTGAATAAAAAAAAGTTTGACAATAGAGAGGAACAAAAAGTGGCTAATGTCATTTTAATGATGAAGTTTAGCCATACAATCACATTTTATAAAGAAATTTGACAAGAAACTAATTATCTCCCTATGTCAGATATATGTCTTCTTTATGAAGAATTCTTCGTGGAATAAAACCTTCTCAAAGAAAAGCTTTGCCTGGTCTTGATGATGTCACGGCAGCTGGCATGGATGGGTTTCAAACTTTGATTGCTATTTCTGAAAAGTGGAAGTATAAAAATATTACTAAGTTCCTTAAAAACGGTAAATTGTATCTGAAGAGTAATTATCCTTCATACAGAAGATGTTGAAACCTATTTGAAGCATCAAATCCGTGATGTACAGCAAAAAATGGCTAAAATAATGGCTTTTGAGCAACTTGACGAGGAAACTGGTTTTTGGCTGAAATATTTTTGTCAGAAAATTTTGCCAGCTAAATTCTGTAAAAACCAAAAGGATTATTTTGGAAAGAAAGGAATGACTCTATATGTTGATGTCTTTTTCTTCCATGAAAATGGTCAAATGAAAAAAAAGTCTATTTCACTGCTGTCTATTGATGTCAGCAAAGCCTTGTTGATGTACTCTGTCTAGCTGATGTTGTTTTGGTCAAAGTTAGAAATGATTTTTCTTGTTTAAAAAACCTTTATGCTAAGTCAGATAACGCATCATCTTATCATGGCAACTTCTATTTAGAAGCCCTTTACAAAGTTTGAAAAGCAAAACAATTCTTTCTTAAAAGGTATGATTACAAAGAGCCATCACGTGGAAAAGATCAATGTGACAGAGAGTCAGCAGGAGCAAAATGTGTCATAAGGAGTTTTGTTGATGCTGGAAACAATATATTGACTGCAGAAGATATTTATGAGCCTCTTCATAATGGTAATGGAATTCGAAATGCTGATGTAGCTGTAATTACAATAGACTGCAAAGCTTCTACTTCATCAGGAACAAATCTGATTCCTAACATAAACAGTTATCATTCTTTTCATTTTTTCTCTGATCACATGGTAATAAGGAAATACTTCTGAATTTGGTAAAGGTAAAAAATGGAACTATACTAATGTGAAATTTCATTCTTCAGTTCAAATTGTTAAGCCCTTTTTTTTTTTTTTTTGAAGCCCTTTTTTTTTTTTTGCAAGTTAATAGTTTAACTTGCAAAAGTTATACTGCACCATCAGTTTCCAAAAAAAACGTGTTGATAGAAGTGTGAACACTCTTAAGTTTTGTACTCAAACTGGTTGTGCTGAATCATTTTATGATACTGAGTTATTAACAGAACACATGCTTTCAAAAAACCACACTTCTCGATTTGTTGAAAAATCTATGGTAGACAGAGCTTTTCCTATGTAAACAAAATGAACCTAAATTCGAGCCTTAATTCTTCTGATCACCTGCTATTATCCCATTCTATCATTAAACAAGGGATTGAAAACTTTACAAACATCATTGGATGGGCATTACCAAAAAGAAAAGTATTTAGATATTCTTCAAAACAAAAAACATTGGTAATGCAGATGTTTATGGCTGGAGAAGAGCGTGGGAAGAAAATGAATCCGGAGCAAGTTCACCAGCAACTGAGGACACTGTTAAAGCCCAGTGAACATGTGACAACTCAACAAATTCGATCATTATTCTGTAGGCAAGTAAATTAACTTGTATATTTACAAATACCCCAAGTATGAATGATACAAAGAGTGACTTTTTCCTCTTTTGATGTTGTTTGTAAGATTGATGCACCAACACCAACTAATCAAAGAGGAGATTATTCACTCTCAAAATACGATATTGACAACGTAGAAATTTAGATTGGCCATTAATAAACTTCTTATATTTTTTTTGTAATTCTTAGAAAACTGTATTTCCTATCAATTTTAAATAGAGAAAACAATATCTCCAAAATAAATAGGAATTTTCGAAAAACAATTTACCAGTGGCCTACTTTCATTGTCTTTTACAAAATATCTGAAAATGAGGACAACTTGAAGACATCACTTCCAGAAGTTGCTTATTATGCCTAGATTTCTGAGACAATGCATATTAAATGCATGCATAGCTCCTTGTTAACGTTAACGACTAATCACTTATATTTTATAACAAAGATGAGTTTAGCTTTAGGAATCGCTCAAAGAAATAATAATAATAATAATTGAAGTTGTGTTCTTGAGAGTCTCAAGAAAGAATCTATCAACAGTAAATGAAAGATATTAACAGTGTTTTTTACCATTTTTTCAATATGGTTTTCCCATTTCAAATTGTCCAAAAAACAAACACCTAGGTCTCTTTCCAATTTCGTTACTATTAGTTCATATTGAATTGTATCTGATTCTGTAGCGTCATATTTTAAACAATATGCTTTTTTCGGATAATTCAGACCTCCTAGCCACGGTATTTTACTTTCATGGCTGGCTAAAAAAAATTCTGATCGGCTAGCTGATGGCATGAGAGGCTAGCCTACATTTTTGTGGCTGGCTAGCCGCCTGATTTTTTTGGCTGCTTAGCTGGCTATTATATATATATAAACATATATATATATATATATATATATATATATATATATATATATATACATATATATATATATATATATACATATATATATACATATATATATATATATATATATATATATATATATATATATATATATATATATACATATATATATATATATATACATATATATATACATACATACATATATATATATATATATATATATATATATATATATATATATAAATTAGTAAAAACACTTTACTAATTTATATATATATATATATATATATATATAAAACATCTAATTATTGATTACTTCAACACTGTGTTTCACCATCAGTAGGATCGTCAGGAAGAATCCTGATGAACCTACTGATGGTGAAACACAGTGTTGAAGTAATCAAAAATTAGATAAGTGTTTTTACTAATTTAATTTATTATTGCTATGCAGATGTGTGTATATATATATATATATATATATATATATATATATATATATATATATATATATATATATATATATATATATATATATATATAATTGTTTATAGTATAATAATGACATATATACAAGTATAATACTGACAGCATTAACCAAAATATATATATATATATATATATATATATATATATATATATATATATATATATATATATATATATATATATATACATATATATATAATTGTTTATAGTATAATAATGACATATATACAAGTATAATACTGACAGCATTAACCAAAACAAAACAAACTTTTGCATATAATAAATATTCATATATGAAATACAAAGTTAATCAAAATGAAATAAAAACATAAATAATGTCCTAATCCAAAAAATGCAAGACTTAGCTCATAGACCAGCATTTGGATAGTTATCGTGTATGAAACAAACTGCATTCATTCGAAATGGTGCCAAGGAGGATCTCTTTCCATTCAAAATTAAACCAGTCGTGCTAAAAAGGCATTCAACAGGTACACTGCCGATGCTCAATGCCAGATAAACCTGAAACAGTAGAAACTATGTAAAATAAGCAACATTAAACTTCAGAAAAAAATTATTTTTGCTGTTATTTTTGTCACTAGTATTAGTTTAATGTCAAAAATAAAATTATCTTCTACCTTGGCTATGGATGCTAGAATAGGGAACTTTTCTGCATTATTTTTCCAAAACAGCAAGGCTGGTGATTGATTATCACAAATGGTAAGATAAAGATTTATTTCAGCTCCAGAGTTTAGTGAAGATTTTGCAGTTTCCTGTAATAAAGTCAGTCTAAGTTTTTTAAAATCATGAGCTGCGTTTGAGCTTTTACTATTTTGATTATTGTCAATGTATGATGCAGAGAAGTTAATCTTTTTATCGGTTCCTATTTGTGGTAAAATGTTTGAACCAAATAAAGAAGTTTTTATTTTGTTCTAGCTGTTTTTTAACAAAATTTCACATTTTTCCTTCGTCAAAACAACAACACGAATTGCTGGATCAAAACAACACGCTAATTCAACTAAATTAGTAACAACTAACCGTTTCTCAATGCATTTTCTAACTAACTTTTTATATTGTTTTATCGCAGAAGAATCTGTAACTAGAACAATGCAACAATTTTTAATTTTAGTTACGATGAGTGGAAGGCAAGACAAATTTGGTGTTCCCTCGCTAACAAGTAGAGTCAGTTCTCGAAATGGAGATAAAAAATTGCGCAGTTCTTGCAGAAGTTCTAAATCTTCAGGAAGAAAACATAAATCATACTTTCCAACTTTTTTTAACACTGTATCAACATGAGTTTTTAGATCTAAGATAGATTCAATCATTTCCAAGGTACTATTCCATCTTGTTGGGACACTATTTTTTAAAGAACTGTGCTCATGACTTTTTATGACATTATTTTTAGCTTGTATGTCAAAATCTAGAAGTGAATACTCTTCAGAATACTCTTCAAGTGAACTCTCATCAGCTTGACTAACAGATTTAGTTAGCTGTGTTTGTGGAAGAATGCTTACATTTTCAGTTTCAATTTCAAAATCAAGAATTGGATCCTCTTCATCAGCTGTTAGCTCGTCAACATGAGTTGTAATTCTTTTGAACAACTCCTCGTCTTTCACAGTTTCAATTTCATTCGATAGCATATTCCCTTAAAATGTAAAGCTTTTATTACTTCTTTGCATTTGCTTACTAGTAAAGTTAATTCTGGAACTTTTTTTAAGCTATCCGAGGTTAAAAGCAGATGAATTCCATGTGCGGTGCATGTTATACGTTCATGGCCTAATAGCTTTGATAATTTTTTCATATTAGCTGCACCATCAGTTGTGTTAAATAATAAAAAATGCTTATCTTGAGGTAAAAATTCTTTTAAAACAGTTTTAACAAATCGATAAAGTTGCTCAGAAGTGTGCGACTCCACTGGCTGAACAGCCAATGTGAAAATTTTAAATCTCCAATCATGCACAACACTTAAACGAATTCCAAAATAAGGTAAACGATTACGCTTGTCAGTCCAACCATCCATCATCAAAGTTCCACTTACACATGATTGTAGAACTTCTAAGACTCTTTGTTTAACAGAAGTATAAACATTTTTTAGGGCAGATCCAGATATACAGTCAGATGATGGAGGCTGAAACGCTGTATTTTTTGAACAAAAACTTTTAAAGTTCTTTCTTCCCAGATATTTCAAATGAACTAAATGGCTTAAGATCTAAACATATTAACAGACAAAGATCTCTGTTGAATTCAAATTGACTTTGTGCTGGTTTATTATTTTGTACAGTGCGGACCCAATTAGTAATTTTAGAACTAACAGCATGGTTTAGATGGTTACCAGAAGATGTCATTGTTGAAGTAACATATACCTTTGATAATCGACCTTCATTGACACGTGATTGCTCTTCGAAACAGTATCTGCAATACAACTGATTATTAAATAAATAATTTTGATTAATTTGGTTTCTTGAATCTTTCAAGATTAGTTGACCCATGAAGTCCCATGCTTTGGATGTAGAAGCCCTAGATTTGCTGTTGGACACAGGAATCCATCTCAGATCCTTGAGCAAGCGAATTGTTCCAGTTTTTTTTTCAATGGAAACAAATTTATTTACTCGTTCACGAACTGTATATTTATATATATATATATATATATATATATATATATATATATATATATATATATATATATATATATATATATATATATATATATATATATATACATATATATATATATATATATATATATATATATATATATATATATATATATATATATATATATATATATATATATATATATATATATATATATATATATATATATATTATATATATATAACACAAACAATAATGATAATTTGGACCTTTAGAATGATTGTTTCTTTTCATTTTAAAATTTAAATTGCGCAGATGACAACTTTTCTTTTCTTTTATGATAAACATTGACTACTGTTTTCGGACTGCAAGAGACTTTTTTTTATAGCGCGAAAATTAAGGTATTCGAACATATGGTATATTAACACGAGACTCATGGAATTCCACGGTTAAACCAAAAACTATATTACGAAGCGATTGGTGATAGGTGATATGATAAAATTAAAAAAAAAATTGGACATAAACTAATTTAAAGATTTAAATCAATTAACTAACTATGATTTTAACGGCTGGCTATGGCGACTTATTTTCATGGCTGGCGAAGGCATTTTTCATAGCTGGCTAAAAATAAAGCAGTGCTTAGCGACGGCTAGCGGCTAATGGCGGCGGCTTGCGGGTCTAGGATAATTACAACCATATACATATATATATATATATATGTATGTATGTAAGTATGTATGTATGTATATACAGTTGAATCCCAATTACTCGGACCTTGGACAAGTCGGACTTTTACTAAGTTAGAATTTCAATTCCACTTAGTAATAGTCCGACTTATAGAATACTATATATAACTCAGTAAGTTGATAGAGAATGTTCTAAATAGAACACTCTCTATCAACTTACAGTAAAATCATTCGCTTAAGTTGTACCATGGTTAAGTCGGACTTTTCGCCAAATCGTACTGTTTTTTGAGGTCCCACCCATTTCTGCCCCCCCCCCCTCCTCATACACACACCAGTCTTTAAACACTTCCAGCTCCTATGGCATTGTAAAGCAAACATTTTCTGAATGGTCAAAAGAAAAAAACAATATATTCAAAAGTCGAAAAAAATAAAATTTCTGCGAATAGAGTGCGGATGCGTATCTACCTAAATAAGGATTTGGATAAAGCATGTTATATGTGGCTCTTAAACACCCGACACCAAAACATTCCTGTGTCCGGAACAGTTTTTAAAGCCAAAGCTTTTCACTTTGCAAAAGAACTTGGTTGTGACAACTTTTAAGCATTTGATGGATGGTTAGATAGATGAAAAAAAAGAACCAATGTATCGTTTAAAACAATATCAGGTATTTTACCATTTTATTTTTTCATTGGTATTTACATTTTTTTAAGTCGTTGTCTAAAAAATAATAATAAGCATGGAACTCTCATTTCTATTCCAAAATACTATTGAAAAACTTACTTTTAATTATAATCCAATACAACTCTTACGGTTTGATAGGAATAATGTTAAAAGCGATCTTTTAAAGAATCCAGCTGAGAATTTATTAATATTTTGCAGAGCTTACATTGGTAAACCAGGTATTAAAAGAGATGATAGAAGTAAGCTTGATGAATTCGTTGTTACTTTCTTATAACCTGTTACATATAAAGTACAAAAAATAGGTGCTATTTATCTTGCAAGATTTTTAGGAAAAGCAATTTATTATCTAAAGCTTCATCTTTTATCGAACCAACTTGTTCTAGAAAATGATAAACTAAAAATTGAAATTTAGACTGGCGTCTGTTAACAGAAAAGTCTTCTAGAAAAAGAGTTTCGTTAGACACGTTTAGTAACTAATTTTCAAAAGCATTATTTTGAAGATCTAAATGACCTGATATAATACCCAAAAGATCCCAGATTTTTAGAGTCACAGTAACCGGATAACTGAGGTCAAACATTTGCCGTATATAAAAACCATCCATCGATTTTAAAACAGGCGGTTTCAACTAAGTAAAAAAAACCTAAGTCTGCTTTTTGTTTAATTACCCCCAAATAAATAACATTTGTGATTTCAAATTTTGTTAGTGTGTTCCTCAATAAATTGCCAATATTATATAAAATTTTGGACAATTTATGATATGGGTAATCTGACTTCTACACCTTTGTATTTTTGTGCGCTGTTTTCTTAGGATAGTTATCAGTTACCATATTTATGCTCCGCATCAAAAGAGTATTGTATTTAAAACATAAATATTATTATAACCGAATTTTTTATTTTCATTACTACTGTTAATGCTTATCTCACAGTTCAATGTCCGAAAATATAAAAATAGCAATGATATAATAAAAAAAAATTAAACATTTATTCCGTATTACTATCGCAATCAAACTCTGACTTGGATAGTTTGCCTGACAACTCGCTATCCTCCTCCTTGGGATGGTTATTGTTGCAGACATTACATTTGAAAAGATCTGTGCAAATTATAAGCATGTTAAGCAATTATTGCATGAACATCATTTTGTGGAACAATCACCACGGCAATAACAATCAACAAAATCAAGCACCAAATCTGGTGCAGCCGGCGATTCCATCCAAGATATGGCAATGGAACCTTGATTTTTAAACCAACCATTTCCAAAAGGACTTGGTGGATTAATCAATGCTACATGTAATCTTTTTCTTATAAAAGCTTCATAATTAGCTCTTTTTATGTGTTGCACAAGCGAATCTTTATTCGGTGGCAACATTTCTTCGCTAAATTTACCAGATATAAATAATGTGTAATGAGCTACATTAACTGATTCTTCTTGTTCAGCCCCGTATAAATCACAGACATATTTTTCCAGCATATTTATTAGTTCATCAGATGAGGGTACTGAATCACCTAGAGTTTTAAAAGCTTCTAAATATTTTGCTTTCTTCCGTAGGACTTTGAAAGCTATTGCTTTTCCTTTTCCATAAAATGCACTTGTTGAACCGCATCCTAAATAACAACTATAAATATAAACTTGAATAAATTTAAAAATCTGAATTCACAGTTTTACCCCGTCTAAACATTACAATATTTTCTAAAGAATTAAAAATCATCAACTGTAAACAAATGAAAGCTAGTCATAGCAATCGAAAAATCTTTACCAAGATCAGGTTCATATTTTTTTATATTAATGATACGGCTTAATGTTTATAATGTTTGTTACCAACAGCAGAATCGAAGTATATAGTTGACGGAAGGCAAGTTGACAGAGCAAACACGAATACATCAGTATCAGGACTACTAATAACAACAGTTTGATAGTGCAGTGACGCATGTGATGCATATAAAATCAATTTAGTATCAGCTTCTTCGTGGTCACTGGCAAGCTCATGAACTTCATTTACAACAATAAGGTTGTCAATTGACTGAATTTTGTTACACAAGTTCGTGTGTGTTACGTAGAGAGTTATGTTGCCAAGAATTTGCGGATCACACTCACACCATGACATGTATAGAAAATTTATTATTAGTAGCAATCAGATACAAATTTAACACAAGATGGTTTATGGTAATCAGCTAATCGTATTACTTGTTTAAGTACTTCATTTGCTAGCTCCTTGAATGTGCCCGCTATTGCTTTTAAGCTTTGTAAAATTCCTTAGCATCAATGAGTAGCGTGTTGTCTGTAGGAATAGTGATCACAGTAATATCATTACATTTTGATTCAATAACATTTAGTAACTTGGCTTTACATGTTTTTAAAAGTGACCCTGTGATTGTCGATAAAGGCTGGATACACTCTCAATGAATATGCTAAAATTGCCTTTACATTGACTTCTCTATCTTTACAAATTAGCACTAGCCTAACAAATAAGTCTCTGTCATTCTTTAATGTAACTAGTTTACCATTTAAAGACTTAGATTTTGTTACCTGCTTTAAGCTAGCAAATGTTTTCAAACTATTTCGCTTTATTGTTGAAAATATATCAGGATCTTCACACAACAGTTTCTCTTTTACGAATGAGGTAAATTGTTTATCTCCTATATCATAGGCATTACGAAGATCAGATTCAATATCAGTGGGGGCAATAGAACCTGTTGAGATATTAAGTAGTTCTTTGCTTTCAATAGTAAATGGATTTATTATTGCATCAATGGTATTCATCACATTTCGGACATTATCCTTATCTTTTAGTATTCTAGACTGATCAAGGTTTTTTCTGTACCTAAAGAATTGATTCAATTGACAACTACTTATCTTAATTTATTGCTATTTACTTTTGTAACGTTGGCGAATACAGAAAATATGAATAGGGTATGGGAAGATAAATAGTTAATTATTTATCTTCCCATACCGTGATTTTAAGAAAACTTTAAACTTCAAAAACTCCCAAACGGTAACAGATATAAATTTTGGGTTTAGCGCGGAATAATGATACTAAATTAATAATTAAATTTTTTTTTAATGCTATTTTTAATTTTTCGTAAGATCAAGAATAATTAATTGAGTATTTTTTTTCTTTTTCGAATCTTGAATCTTATTATAAGCATTTGTTTCACATCTTAAATAAAGTATAAAAATCATATAAAATAAATATTCCCTAGGGCTAAATAACTTTAATTATTAATTGGGGGTAACCTATTTGGTTTCTTAGAGAAAAAATATAATAAAATAAAACCGATCCAATAATATTTCTATGCTAATCATATAATGTTCGTAATCACCTACCATATCAAGAATTATACAACGTTAAATAAAAAAAAACTACAATTTTTGCGATAAAATTAAGAAGATTTGCTTGAACAATTATTTTATAATTGATATACTTGAACAATTACTTTTATCGAATAATATTTACAAGAAAGCAATAAAAATCATTCGCAAATAAAAAAAATCTAAAAACTTTAAAAACAAATCATTTCAAAAATATATAATTACTGAAATAAATTAGTTTTGTATAAAACAATACAAAAAAAATTAATGAAAAAAAAACATTTAAATTTTCTTATTTAAAAAAAATCACGATAGGGACTGGCTCCAGGTAGGGAGGAAGACATGACCCTACTAACCTTTTTTTTAAATTGATGCCTGCCATCAATTCGCATTCACTGGATAATGCAGCACTATCACTCTGAGCTAAAATCTACCGATGAATTACTCCTTGGTGTAAGGTAGAGCCAATAATACCAGCAGTAGTAGTTTTGCAATCACGGTTAGCTGTTTGTTCAATGGTTTGGTCACATGCAACTGATGAAAAGCCATATTCAGTCTGCCGTTGGACTGTCCATTGGTTTGATAGCTCATGTTTGACCCATATGAGAAACCGCTTATTTTAATGGTATTTAAACGGTATTTACTGAACATGGAATTCGATATATTAGATTTCAAATACCTTTTTTAAAAACAATTTAAAGGTTTGGACTGAAATAAATTAAATCTTTATCACTTTCTTTAGCTTTTATTAAAATGGTTTCTAACCATTAGTATAAAAGATAACGAAAATAAAATTGTCTTTTTCGTTCATATTTTTGATGATATTAAATAATCAGCCCAAATACTTATGTTTACATTTATTGCTTTTTTTTTTTTTTTTTTAAATTAAACAACGCATTTTTTTTTGTGTTTTTATAACTTTCATGATTTTCTGTCGTTTTTACTTTTTTATTTTTAAAATTATTCTGCTGGAAGATTGTTAGCAACAAATTATTTTATTGCTGAAGTATTTGATTTGTTTTTGTTTTTGTATTTATACTGTCTTTTTGTCTTCATTCATTTATTGTGCATGTAAATTTAAATTGTGTGACGGGGCTCGGTGATAAGACAACCTGTCTTCTTCTTGCTCCGGCCAGGATTTTTCTTTTATTGTAATTTCTTTTTTGTAATATTTATCAACGGCAAAATAAATAAATAATAAAAAATAAAAAAAATAAATATATATATATATATATATATATATATATATATATATATATATACATATAACCTTCCTTTTTAAACAGAAAATGTATGGCATATGCCATACATTATATGGCATACGAAGAAGCTGAACATTACCAAATAACTTAACCAAGTGTTGTTTATATTCAGGATAAAGTAACCATAATTTTTGACATGTTTATTAGATAATAGTCGTTTTTCAGAAATTAAAATCAAATCGTCAGAAAAACCATCAAAGTTAACAGAACAGGCATTCATTCTGTTCAACTAGAAAAAAATTTGTATACTAATATTTATGAGGTTTTTATTTTACAGAACTGTTTTCTACACCAAAAAATCGTAAAAATCTTTGATAAAAAACGTTCTGCAAAATATTTTATAAGAAACCGAATGAAATCGATAGCACACGATAGACACGATAATGGGTCACTTTGGGGGTCTGTACTGGCCGCTTGGGACACTTTTAGAGTGGGATCTTTTTATTTTAGATTCTATGATACTTAAAACGCAAGTTGGTCTTTTCAGAACTTAGTTACTCAATGTGTCTAACGAAAGTGATTGAATTTCATGCCACAGACGCTGGCCTAATTTGGCTTATTATAGCATTTATTATTTGCTCTAACTATTATAAGCCTGAGAACAAAGTAAAACAAGATATCAAAAAATTTTATAAAATGAATATAAATATTGGAAAAAAACCACCATTCATGTCTGTCTTAGTTGATGATTTTTCTTACCTAATTTTTGACATGATTGGTCTTGATAAGCAACGAGTTAAAGACTGGCTCTCACTTCCTCCAAACTATTGGCATACCCAATCATGCTTCAAAAGTTTTCATTTGACAAAAAGAGACTAACATTTCTTCTTGGAAGTTTTCTCATTTTTAGACTTATTTACTTAAACTCATTAACAATTTTATGATTAATGTCTCATTGTGGTCGGGTATCGTTTTTGTAGTCTCTTAAACACCTTTAACTTCAAAATATATTAAATTTAGAATCTATTTTTTATTAAAACAAATTTCCTCAGACCGCAGGAAAAATTGCAACGAGACCTTAGCAATAACGAATAATTATTAGGTGATAAAAAATTTTATCTTTCTTTGTAACAGAAGGCAATAACATACCTTACGTTGTTTATAATAACAAATTTACACAGCACATCTGATCTTTTTCAAATATGTTCTGCTCATTGTTTTGCTTAAAGGTGAATTTTTATTGAATAATTGAAACATTTTAGGTATAATACAAAGATGTCCATATAAACTAATTTATTTGTGATACCTGGGCATACTAAATATAACATTGAAAGAAACTTAGAAATGGTTGTTATAAAATATTAATTTTTTTAAAATGCAATTAAGTTTTATGGTTATTTCGTAGAAGTTCTTCTCGAATATCAAATGAAAAGCTATCTTCTACATAATTTTCGTGTTTAAAAACAGTGTCAACACCGTTTATCTTACCTCAGTTTTAAAATAGCGAAGAAGTTCATGGCAAACAAAGCTTTTAACTGGAAGTTTTATTTCAAATAGTAAGCTTTGCTAAAGATAGAGTAATTCTAATTGAATATCAAATTAACATTTTAACATCGTAATGCCTTTTGCCAATAAAAAACAATTTTTTTGTATTGATTTGGATCCTTAGACTTTTATTAAAATAACTCTAGCTTTAGTTAAGTATAAAAAATTTCTCTTCTCCGATTTTCGATGAAGCCCTCACCTTAGGAGGAAAGTACCTTAAAAAGTGAAATACTTTAATTTCTTTAGGAAGTACCACCGCCTAAAATTAAGAATAAATAAACTTTTATGAAAACCTAAATTGCGTCGGTAAACTGGCTAGACTAATATGACTATAACTTATTAACTATGATCAATGTTAACAACAAATTAATAAAACATTTAATGTTAATGACAAATTAATAAAATGTTAAAAGTTTATAATAAATAAATAAAACAATATATGTAAGACTATTTAGTTAAGAAACACATATTAACTAATGCCGAGCCTTACCAAGTTTTACAGACAAGCTTCAGACCTGGTCAGCAGTTTAAACTTTTTTTAACATTGCGCCTCTTTAATCAACCTTTTTATATATTCCAATAGTTCCAATAATGGTGGTGGGGGTGGCGAAAACGCATACCCTCCAACGGTCCTACCGACCGTTTCCTTTACATACTTGTAGTCAAATATAAAAAAGAATTAATAAAAATAATAAAAATGCTAAAAAGATTTCTCTTTTAAAATTTAAAATGTTCGTTATTAAATAAAAGATCACTACAATAAATAAAGAGATCTCATCGAAATATTCAAAAAAATACACGGGAGCGAAACCATATATCAACATTAATTTAATTCTTGTTAAAAATTTGTACCGTGCTAAAATTTAAAAAAAGTATTTGATTAAATAAATTAAATATTTCGATTTACATTTTTATTAAAAAAAAAAAAAAACTTATTTATATCCTAACCACTGGCTAATAAATGGTTTAGTTGCCTGTCATATACAATATGTATAAACAATACATTACAAGAATTTTATTTACAAATACATAATGCACAAATGTTATATACATAATGCACGAATGTTAAAAAAAGTTAATGTACAAATGTAAGAAACAATACAAGTATAAAAAAGAATATAAAAAATGAAAAAGAACAATATAATTTTTTTTGTAAATATTTGTAAATATTACTAATTTAAAAAACGATTCTAAACTGTTTCTTGAGCAAATTCAGTATTGTCAGAAATTTCTTTCTTGGTTACATTGTGCTCACTTTCTACCAACAACATCTTTCTTTCAGAACAATTTATGAAGCTATAAAAATGTTTAAAATACAAATGAGTGTTCAAACGAAAAAAAATATGAGTGTTAATAAGGAAAATATAGTGTTTTTTTAAAAGATAAAATCAAGTTAATATGCTGTATTTAGTATCTGTTGTTTCTGTAAGCAGATATTTTTTGTTAGTGATTAAGTTCTTTGGTTAATTTATTTTATTTTTATTTATTTTATTTCTTAATAAACTTAATGCAAGTTATCATTTCGATTATTCTCTGTGGTTACAAACGTACAACTTTTCCGGTCCGCAACATACTATTTTTGTTTAGTTTTTTTTAAAGCATTCTATTTTATTTATATATTTTTACATCTTTTCATATTGTCATATACATGTTGTCGCATATTGACAAATATATTTTGTCAATTTGTTGTTAAATTTAATTTTTTAAAAATTAAACTATACATAATAATTTAACATTACATAAATTTCTTATAACATAATTAGATATTCATTTTTGATAAAATTTATTTATTATAATGTTATGTTATAATGTTATCATAATCAAATAATAATTAGGTTGGCGTAATTATTGCACCTTTTTTTTAGCGTCACTATTAATACAATCTATTTTATTTATATATTTTTACATCTTTTCATATTGTCACATATACTTTGTCAATTTGTTGTTAAATTTAATTTTTTTTAAATTAAACAATACATAATAATTTAACATTACATAAATTTCATATGACATAATTAGATATTCATCTTTGATAAAATTTATTTATTATAATCTTTTGTTGTAATATTATAATCAAATAACAATCATTAGGTTGGTGCATATTTATTGCACATTTTTTTAGCGTCATTATTAATAATAGCAAAATAAAAGTGAATAGCTTACATGGATAGTTTATAGTCATATTAATTATGACTAAAAACTCAGCACATAATAAACTATATAAACTATTACATGACTAGTTTATAGTATTTTAATAAAATAATATCTTAATAATAAATATAGTTATAAGAATAGGTACATTATTTACTGTAATAAATATCAATCAAAATTTAAAAACTATTTAAAAATATTTTTAAGGTTTTACTTTTGCAAAAGAAGGTCAAGTACTGAAATAGTTTTCTCTTCTTTTTTGAAAGTATTAAATATATTTTATAAAGAAAATATTATAATTTATATTTATGATCATATTATATTGTAGTAATTTTTATTATGTTAAAACAATTATTATTATATTAGGTTGATGCATAATTATTACACGTTTTTTCGTAAGTTAGTATTTGTTTATTATTCAGTATTATATACTTTTATATATTTGAGTATTTATATCATTTTGAAGTCAGTATTTATTTATTATTCAGTATTTATATATAAAACTATTATATATAAATATGTTATATATATATATATATATATATATATATATATATATATATATATATATATATATATATATATATATATATATGTATGTATGTATATATATATGTATATATACATACATACAAAAATAGGTACATTATTCATATGTATATATACATATATGAATAATGTACCTATTTTTATAACTATATTATTAATTATTAGGAAATTAAAAAACTTTAACATAAGTCTCACTATATGCGCTTTTCAATCCTTAATCCATTTCTGTAGTATGCTAGAAGGTGAATAACATAACTACATAGGGAGTAACAAGTATTTCTCCATACTTAGAACACATACAGGGCCAACCAAAAGCAAGTTTAAAATTCCAGGATATCTCCACGACTTTTCAAGGATAATTCGGGGTTTTACAAGGATATATTGATCTTTTCTCGAACAGAAAAAAACAAAATATGTTGTCTTCAAAATGTTTTATATATAAATATAGGGAGTGACTAGTAATTCTCCATACTTAGAACACATACATGGCCAACCAAAAGCAAGTTTAAAATTCCAGGATATCTCCACGTCTTTTCAAGGGTAATTCGGGGTTTTACAAGGATATATTGATCTTTTCTCGAACAGAAAAAAACAAAATATGTTGTCTTCAAAATGTTTTATATATAAATATACATATATGTTGTAATATAGTCGTAAATAGTCTGGTACAAGTTAAAAATATTTTATAATGTATATATATATAGATACACTAGGTTATCAAACACTTCTATTTAATCTCTTTCTTAGATGTTCAAGCTTTTTCAGTTAAATATCAAGCTCTTTAATTACCAGTTCTTTTTGTAAAATTGTGTTTCTAAAGGAATTTGCTTTCGTAAGGATAGTGAAGTTTCACTTTTCTTCTAGTTCAATGCTTAACTTGTGAGCATCAGTTTTAGGAACTTTGACGCATTTCTTAAAAAAGTTTTTCTGTTTCTTTATAATTACAAATTCTTCATTAATAAATTTAAGTTTCTTGTTTACTTTGTCTACCTTTAACTGATCCTTACTTTCCTTCAACACTGAATTGTCCTATTTTATACAAAGCTTCAACTTTTTAAAAGATCACTGGGAAGATCATAATAATGAATAACAATGTTATGGGAATTGATGTGATTATAAAATGTACTTAGGGAAACAAGATATCTTTTTTGTAGATTTTCAACTAACAACTGCTTTTTAACACTAAACCCATGTTCTATTGCCTATTGCCATGAGATAAAACAAAAATGATAGCACAGATTTTCCACAATGCTGAATACTTTTGAGTTTTGTGCAAATAGACACCAAGAAATTCATCAAAAGAATCAGTTAATTTATTAAAAGACTCAAAGTTATTTATCACCATTTCAAAGACTCTAAATTGAACACATTCTGCACCATAAAGTTCATCAAATTGTTGATTTACATCATCTGCATCGTCAGTTAAAAGCCATTTTAATGCGCTTAATCTCTTGACAAGACCCTTGATTTTCAGAGTGGATACTTCCTGAATACTTCAATGGGCATCTTTATTTTGAACTTCGCAATAAGACTATGATTATCTGCAATAACACTATGATTATCTGCCTACATTCTTTCTTAAATTCTAATTTCTCTTCTGGTTAACAATGAAGAGAACTTAGCATTTTAGTGCTGTTCCTATGCCAATTCGGTCTACTTCTAGTTGGTTATTTGATTTCTCTACTTCAATCTTTGGTAAATCAAATATTGTTGCAGCTTCTTTTAAAACGTTTAAATTAAGGATCATTTTCATCAAATTTTGCAACGTATTTTCTAAGCTGTTCAATAAAAATGCTACCATAGGTCTGTCTATTTGAAATATAAGAATCCTTTCAAATTTTTTAGCAAGATCTTTAAAAAACTGTATTCGCAAAGGTACAAACTTGTCAAAATAATGATCTAAAAAAGCTTCATAGCTCTTGTTTTTAGAACATCTGTTTTTGTACACTAATTCATAATATTTTATAATTTTATTCATATTTGGCTATACAGCAATTCCTCTTGAAGCCACAGATTCATCTTCTACCCAGCGAGTTGCACAGAAACTGCAATAAAATAAAAGCTGAATAACTCTTAATTTATGTATGTATGTCTCTCTCTCTCTCTCTCTCTCTCTCTCTCTCTCTCTCTCTCTCTCTCTATATATATATATATATATATATATATATATATATATATATATATATGTATATATATGTATATATATATATATATATATATATATATATATATATATATATATATATATATATATATATATATATATATATATATATATATATATATATATATATATATATATATATATATATATATATATATATATATATATATATATATTATTGCTGTCTGTAAGGCACCATGAACAATGTGCAAACTGCAATTCCCCATGTTATAATACTACATTATTATCTTTTCTGCCTATGTTTATATAACATTTTCAAAACCTCCCATACTTGAATTAGTTTTTCAAGATCAAACACTTCTGTTGCTTTAATGAGTTTGTCAAATAAATTTTGTGAATTAGGGTGTCTGAGGAATTTCGAGTCAATAAATCTAACTTTTACAACATTGGAACTTAAATTCCAGTATCTAACTCGGAAATCCATTTGTTCATTTGAAGATAACACTTATACTCTCATTATATGACAAAATAAAGATTGGTGATGCTCTGAGATCAGAGAAAAGCTAGTCTCGATAGTATGGTGCTAATCCAAAATTAATTTTGTTTCGCTTAATGCAAACTTTGATGCTATTGTGCTGTCAGAGAATAAGAATTAAAATATTTCATTTAAATTTAAGCACAATCTTAAAGCAAAATGTGACATTAATACATTCAAGCTCCATATTATTTCTGCCTTGATAAGTAGAACTGGAGATTGAAGATCCTCAATAGTAGGCCGTGCTGATTCATAGTTTATATACTTTTTTAAATTAGGAGAACATTTATGTAAGTTACTGATAGAACACAGTCAATTAATTTGCTACAAGCTTTCCAAAAATGAGGAAAACATATATTTAACTAAAAGTAAAAAAACATAAAACAAAATAAAAAACTATTAAACTACCAGTAAAGAATATATCTGAATATGAAATACAAAATTTACCCAACAAGAATACTTTTAGTTGTATAGCCGTTCTGTTTGAGAATGAGTATTCTTTGTCTAAGGCATTATATTAGTCATATTTTTTAAATAGATTCTAATAATACAGACAGTAACAGTCAACAAAAATTTTTTCGCAAGAATTAGAATTTTCGCAAGAAAACTATTTTCTTTCAGAAAATACATAATAAATTCAGTAGAAATCTACACAAATTAATAATATTTTTGTAAAAGGTAAAAACATGATAATGAAATATTGAACTATTTCAGAAAAAAAGTTCAAGGATTACCAGGATTTATTGCTAAAAGGGGTGTTTTTCCAAGATTTTTCCAGGACCTATCAAATTCCAGGTTTTCAAGGACCACTGGCCACGCTGGCATGTCTTATGGATTGTTAAACGAGCCCTGTGAGTGTTTCCACATCTCATAGGTTTCTTCTAGATGTGAATAGAATTTAAAAGGTATATGAAAATAAGGTAACTAGACAGATTTCAGAAATTTTGAAATATCCAATCTTATCGTAGTTATATTAGGAGAAATATAAGGAAATAGCAAGTAAGTTTATACTTTGTGAGAATGTGAAAAATATAATGTAAGATAAGTGTTTTTTTTAAATTAATTAACTGCTTTTTTTTTAAGAACATAGAATACTCTTTTTAGAATGCAATAACATATTTAACATTAATGAATAATTTGACATAATTTAATAGAGTTATGAATGTTGTTCAGAGTAGATATACTTAAAACTTAAGCACAAACCGACCATTAGGACTTTTCTGATGGGGGTAACTAAAGGTCAGCTAAAAGGGGTAACTTGGTTCTGTAGTCATATATTGAAGATATATATTCATAAATTGGCAGAAAGATATATTTTTTAAATTAAAAAATAAAAACATGGTGGCTTTAGCTACCCCTGTTACCCCTGAAAAAAGGGTAAAAAAAAGCCATCCATAAAAAATAAATGTTTTAAAGTTTTTAGTTAAAGAGTTTTAGGCTAAATATATAGTTTTACTGTAAACTTACCTTGATATTGTTTTAATAATACAGACAAGTATTTGGGGGGCACATATAAGCTCCTGTTAGAACAATACAGCAACAGCTGTTTATTCCAAACATTGTTGCCAATATCGCCATCCAAAAGTTACTTGCTTTAATGGCTTTAGTTTCCTTGTAGGCTTTTGTTACCCCCATCTACAGTACAATTATCACTATGGAACCATTCTCATGATTTTGATAAACTTGCATAGTCTTCTTAACTGCCATAGCTTTATTAAAATAATATAAAGCAACATAAAAAGCTATGCAGTAATCTTTGTTTTCTAAGACAATTTTGATTTAATTCTCTTTAGTGCTTTAAATGTTCAACATTAAAAGCACTAAAGAGAATTAAATCAAAATTGTTTTTTAAATTGTTTATAATCAATATGAAATAAAATATTGAATAAAATAAAACTTTATTCAATATCTTTTTATATCTTTAATATTTTTTTTTATATGATATAATAGTCTTGATCCAAAAACCTTATGATTTTTATTCACATGATGATGTCAAATAAATGATTATTACTAGGTCTTTAGATCAAGACCAAAAAAATCAAGATGAAAAAAAAAACAACAACATAAAATCAATCGATAATGTTTAATTTTATGTTTTTTAGTAAAACTGCAAATATTGTTACTTATCAATGTTAAGGGATCCACTAGTTTATTATATTTGCAATATTCTATGGTAATTTGAATACCAGATTTTTAGTTAAATGGTATTATGGCATTATAAAATAGAGGTGATGCATATCACAAAAAAGTTTAAAATATGAACTTTGACAAACTTAAACAAACCTTAAGAGATTAAATTTTTAAAGTCTAAGCAGCCGTATGTCAAATTTTGTTTTTACCAAACTCAAATTAGTAAAAACTTTCATATTAAATCAAAAAAAACAGATTTTAAACTTGAAAAAACTAATTTTTTTGGCTTTTTGATATACTTGAAGACATACGACTGGTTTTAAAATGTTTTTTTTTAGTTAACGTTTTACTTTTTCATAGCATCAACATCATTTCATACCAAAAAATAATACCTCAACTATAAAGAAAATTTTATACCTAAACTTGAGTAATTTAAAAAAATTTCAACTTCATTTAATTTAAGACATATGAAAGGATTGAATACAAAAAAATTTCGTTTTTTTATTTTTTAGTTATGCTAAAAAAATTGACTTAAACATATTCATTTTATTAAATTGCAAAAGTCCTGTATTTTCCAGAATTTGCATTTCAGCATTGAGTAGGCAACAAATAGCCATCATTTCTATAATTAGGCACTTTTCATAAAAAGTTTTTTTAAAAATATATACATAAACAACTGCACATATATGAATGGTTTCAATTTTCTAGAGTATTTAAAATAGACCAAGAACCATACTTCAGGGAAATTATTGACAGTACAAATCAAAAATATTCCAATACACTTAATACGCATCGAAATACTGAACTTTATTTGCCGCACATCTTTAAAAGAATTACAAAAAAAGTATATAATTTTCATATAAAGTCTCTGTCTCACAAAAAGTCTTAAAATTTTTATAAATTATGCCACTGTGCTCTCCTTAGACCAACAGGGTAAATTTTGTTGGAAAAGAGGGAGGGTGAAAAGGGGGAAGGAGGAGGTATTAGTTGTCAAAATATTTACCTCTGACTAAAGCTTTGAAGAAGATTTGAAAAACGTTAAAATACTTCCTATTTTTATAAACTCCCAAAATTTATTAATATATGTTTTAAAAAAAGTCATATTTTTAAAATAAAATTAAAAAAATGAAAGAACTACACTTTTAAAACAAATTTTGTTAACGAAACCACAAAATGACTACTTTAAATAAATAAGCTGCATTTTTTATAAATGTTTTGCATAATCATTAAGTTAATAAATTAAAAAAATTGAAAATTTCCAACTTACTAATGGTTTTAAAATTTTTAAAAGATATAAAATATTTGAAAGCCTCAGTGACAGGGTCGCCTGATTTCATTTTTCTGACTTTTCCCTGACTAAAAAATAAAACTCACATAACATAATACTCACCCAAATAATTGAAGTTTACTTAAAAACTGTTTCTTTTAAATTAATAAACATATTTAAACAAAAAAATAAAGATATGAACTAAAAAAAAATTAATTTTTAGTTTCCAGTAAGCAAGAGAATATTTTTTGGTACTAAATCCATTATAATTCCCTGACTTTTTAAAAATTTCTTTTTAACATATTTTAGAATTTTCCTGACTTTCCCAGGATTTCTACCCTGAGTGAATTGTCAGTGGTGTGCTGGCTCCAAAAAGCATATGCAGGATTTATTTAAAATGCCAATTTTTGCAGGATTTTACCATATATGCTAGATTTGAAAGCGCAAAGATATATAAACGCTACATTTCATAACGGCAATTAAATTAGATTAAAACTAATTATCTTTACATTGCGTTATAAAAAGAGCTGGTTTTTATTAGCTATGACATAATTGCTTTAAAATATAATAATGATAGATTTAAAGGCAAGATTGAATGTCAAGGTAGAAAAAATAAGAAATAATAAATTAATAATAATAGTAAAACTTTTAGAAAAATAAATTGTTCTGAATTGTTTTGCATAATAAAAATATTTTTACCAAATAAAATAAATTGCTTTCATTCCACGTTTACATAGATATTAAATAATCAGGTGGTTGACGAAAAAAGCAACAATTGAATTTAAAACTAAATATTTTTATTGATAAAATAATTCAATTGAAAAAACTATTTAATTTTACAACCAATATCTTTTTAATACTTAAAAACCAGTGGTTTTTTACATTTTCCTTTATATCAAATTTATTTAAATCCTTTTTCTGTGACTGTTCCTAAGTGCTTCAAAAACGCTTATTTGTCTAGTTTTTTTCCTCGAACATCAGCTCTTTGGAATTCGCTTCCTTCATCTTGCTTTCCTGACTCATATAATTTGCAATCTTTTAAGTTGTCTGTCAATCGTTATCTTGCTCTACAATCTTCATCTTTTCTCTTTCAGTAACTTCCAACTTTAATTAGTGGCTGCTTGCAGCCTTGTTGGAAGCCAAGATGTTTAAAAAAAAAAAAAAAAATCAATATATGTGATGTAATAAAGACTTTTTGCTATTATTCTTGAGGTCGTTAAATAATGTTAAATAATGTTTGCATGTTATTATGCAAAATACTAATATAATTTCAAAGTTTAACATTTTTTATCAGATAACTTAAAATTTTAATTTGTAAAAGAATTAAGTGAATAAAAATTATTTGTTGATCATTTAATCAGTAAATAATTTTTTTTTCTTCAAAAAGGCCCTTCTAAGATAAAAAGCTTTAGGCCCATTTGGTATTCCTGCATAGCCTCTGGGGCCAGCACGCCACTGTGAATTGTAACCATCCAAACCTAATAATACAAATTGGTTTAAGTCATATATAAAAATGCACAGAATAATATATTATCAAAATTATGTTTCTCTGTGGAGGGATAAGATGTTTCACTAAAGTTTCTAAAATTTCATTGAGTTCATAATTCAAGGAGAAATACAATTTTTAAATTTTTTCATATTATTATACTTGCATCCATCCGCAACAAACTTGTCTTAGTTATTATCATTTTAACAAAAGTCATCAATCAATTAAAGAAATTGCCCTCAACATTGAGATCCAAAGATAAAAAAGCCAAATTTAAAATAGTCTTACAATAAGCAAGTAGATCTAGTGAAACTTGCAAGAGATTATATGGATAAAAAGTGATCTCGAACACAATAAGTAGAATAAAATAATTGATAAAAAAGTGTTTTTTATGTCTAATATATTTAGTACTAAAATTAAAAATTAAACAATAACAAGAACTTTATTCAATCAAAAATAGTGTACAACACCCTAACCGATAAGTTATATAGTTGTTTTCCTGCTTATCTAAAGTTGTAACAAAAAGCCCATATGTGGCCTTGACAATGTACATCAAAATCACTAACAGAGATAACATTTAAGTACAAAATAGAACTGTTAATTCTCTGGTATTTTTCATTAGTTTATGGAACCGGCTGAGAGCTACTACAAAGTACAGAAAACCTTACTAACAACCTTGAAAGCATTAAAACAATTTTTAAAGCTAACATTAGGAAAGAAAAACAAAAGTTGCATAGGTACAAAAAAAAACCCATGCTTCATGTTAAGAAGATCCAATATTCATCATCCTAGGCCAAAAATAATTTAACACACTTTTATTTTTTGCCAGTCTTTTAGATGAAGAAGAGGTACAAATTTGGTCAACACGAATTTCTGTTTATCACAAAAACCTTTGCGTAGAAGGCCAACTTGAAGCAGTTGTTGGATGCATTTTATATTTGCTCAAGATGATTATTTTTATAGATACTAACTCAGTTTTTACTTCTTTACTCGACCAAGAGCTTTAAAGCACGACAGTATTTTAAGTAAGAACTTGATCTTCTTCCTTTTCAATTTAAGGCTTTACCTAAAATTGCAAATCCTACAAGTGGCAGTGCCTTGTTAAGAAGCGTTATGCAGCTTGCATTTCGCAAGCGAAAAGGCTATTTGCCTATGCATTCAGCAGTTTTGCGTTACACAAAAACTTTTATCTTTTAGAATACTTAAATGATCTTTTGATATCGTTTATGTGACATTTATTCAGAAGAAATAAAAGTCGTAAGTAAAGATTTAACAGCAATTGTAAACTAATAGATTTTTTTTTAAAGAAACAGCTTGTTTAATAACTTTTTTGTCGTTGTTAAAAATGTTTTAAGTTTTATCTTAAGGAATTAAATATATAAATTCCTTTTAAATATAAAAATTATTTTTTGTCATAATATTTAAAAAATGCACCATTTATTTTGATGTAAATATTTTATCAATAAGATAAAATTACTGTATTTATAAATATTTTATCAATAAGATAAAATTACTGTATTTATAAAACTATTATAGTCTTTTTTAACTCTACTAATATTATTATTATCATTAACTTATCTTTATTTTTTAAATCTTAATAATATTATTTATAATGAAATTGATAGTGATTCAATTGTAGTAATAGTTTTTATGGTTATTGTCCTATGTTTATTTTATCAATTTCTGTCATAGTTATAAACTTTACTATAATTATTTTTACTATTGTTTATATCATTAGTTATAATTTTTAGTAAAGTTATCATGATATAGTTACTATTTGTTTTTTTTATTCACATTATTATTACTATTATTATTTTTATTATATTATTATTGCAATTATTAATATCATCTTTATTTATTAATGTTTTATTTTCCTTTCTTTCTTTTTTTTTTTTCTTTATAATTTTTTTTTTTTATTTGCAATTCTTTCTGTGTTTAATTTTTTTTTTTTTTTTTAGGTGTCACTCCATTGACTAGTTTTTAACTATATGAGTGACATCTAACCTTATTTATGTGAGTTTATAAAATATTATTGTAAATTTTCATATTTTATGGTTTAATAAATGGATATATATAAAATAACTAAAAACCATCTGTAAAATTATAAGAAAATAAACTAATATTATGTTTCATTTTATAAAAAAAATATTTTTTTCTAAAAATTTTTCATTTCATATTTGAAAAAAATAATAAAAATGATTTTTTAAATAGGAACTTAGATTTTATTTGTGTCTTTTGTTATAGTGAGAAAAAAAAAACTGTTTGTATGATTTTTAATAGTTTAAGTTAATAAAATAACTTTAAATACAAGGCGGTACTTGAAAAGACGCTAGTGACGCAATATAACTTCTAAAAATACAAAATATAATTGGTGAGTTGAGTTTACTTTGAAATGCCTTACGCATTTTCGTTACGTAGCAAAATCTCGTAACAAGGCCTGAAGTGACTATACAGTAAAATACAGCTAACTAATAACTTTGTTTAAAAGCAGTCAGAAGTCCCTTATTTTTTAATTCATTTGGGCATAACTGATCTCAAGGGATTCTCTTATTTTTCTTTTGTGGTAATTAGAGTTAAGTGCAATTGTTTTAGGGTGCATCCAATTAAATATACTGTGGCAATCCTTGCAGTTTTTTTCAAAGGCTTTGAAATTCGCGGAAATAAATTTATTCTCACCCAAGCCATACAAATTGACATGCTTCCAGAGTCAAAAAATACTGCAAAGATTGCCACAGTATATTTAATTATATGCACCCTAAAACAATCCCAACTAATTCTAATAACCATGAAAAAAAAAAAGAGAATCCCCTGAAATCAATTATGTCCAAACGAATTATTTAATTATTTTAATTATGTAAAAACTAATATTTTTATTTTATTTTATTTTTACATCTGATGAGAGTCTGAGTTAATCAGACTAAAATACCACCTAAATAAATTAAAAATTAGTACTTACCTGTATTTTATGTTTTTATATATTAAATAAATTAAAACTACTACAAGAGGTGTCATTGAAACAAAATTGTTTTATCAACTCCAGATGTTCAAAACTAAGTTCATTAACTAACCATGCAAAACATTTTTCTCGATTACTCATAAAAACAGTTAAAAAATACTCTTTAAAAATTAAATAGTCCCTAAAAATAAATACTTCTTTAAAAAACGAGATCGTGGAGACTAAATGAAATTAAAAAAACCAACAAAAAATTTAATTTATAAAATAAATTGAAAAAATTTTTTTCATATATTAACATGAATGCCTTCTGAATTGTCATAAGTTTCTAAAAGTAAATTAATTATTGAAGTTTGTTTATAAGCATGATAGTTTTAAAAAAACTTAACATAAAACAGTTTCAAGAATTCCCCAAACTACTCCATAAAATTCTTATTCTTTCTTGTACTCAACAAATAAATTTCAGATAAAAACAAAAAATGCAAACCTTTTACTGAGTTCAAAACTGATGCTTTCAAGAGATTTGAACTTGGTTTCAGGAACAATATGATAAATGAAAATTATAGAAACTACACCAATCAATGCATACATCAAAAAGATATAAAAAGGACCAAGTTTATCTAAAATAAAAAATCTTAAAAATATCTTAAAAAAACTCCAAATAAAATTAAACTAATCATCTAAAACAGTAACCTATCATATCTAAAAAAGCCATTGAAAGAATAATATTTGTTCCCCAATTTAGGCTTGTTGCTACTGCAGCTGCTCTTCCTTTGATGCCAGTTGGAAATATTTCAGTCAATAGTAGCCATGTCACTTAAAAATAAAAATTTTCTCTGCTCTATTTCAATAAATAAATTTTATTATTTACTCATAATTGAGTATTTTATTTATAAACTGGAACAAAAAATAAAACAATAAATCAGATTAATTTAAATAAAACAAAATTCTAAAAAAAAAATAAACTAAAACTAAAAATTTTATATTAAAAGATTAAAATCAAAGTTTGAATTCCTATGAAAAAATAATTTCAAAGAACTGAAAACTATTTTAAACACAAATATGTGTCTCCATTAGATTATGTTGAGAAAAATGTTGATGAAATTGTTATAAATAAAATCTATATATTTTATTCAAAAATATATATATATTTACACACATACATATATATATATATATATATATATATATATATATATATATATATATATATATATATATATATATATATATATATATATATATATATATATATATATATAAAATCTATATATCGAGTGCGTAATAAAAAATGGTAAGTGTAAAAAAAAACAGATTTTCCAGCCAAAAAATTAAATTTAGGTTAAGGTTTTTAGTATCTATGGAAAGCTTATGATGTATAGTTTACTATGGTAAAATAAAAAACAACAATATTTACACTAGAGGTGTCCCGGATAGAAATTTGTCTATATAATAAAAAATTTTAGATTTTAAAAGAGAATTTCAGCTAAAATTAAAAACAACTATGAAAAATTAAAAACTTAAAAAATGTGAATTAAATGTAAAAACTATACCTGGACCATAACCAACTGCATAACCAATAACAAATAACATTAATGCAAACAAACACGTGTATCTAATGGCAACAGGATAATTTGAGACAAAGTTTGTATTTTTGCAGTTAAGATAATCTTGGATGAGTATTCTTTTACTGTCATCTAGTTTAGATTGGTTTACTAAACTTGAAAAGTTCTGATGAAAATTTATAGATTTATTGAAACATGTTTTCTTAATTGTTAATACTTGGTCGTTACCGCAGCTTTTTTGAATCTTGACATTTTGAAATGGCTCTGTAACCACACTTAATGTTATAACACTGAGGGTCATTATAATAGCACCAAGAAGAAGGAGTTTACGACGACCTAGAATTTATAGTAAAACTAAATATTTTAACAAAACTATTTTAAAGTGTAAAACTACTATGAGGTTTTAACAAAACTACTTTTAACAAAACTATTTTAAAGCGAAAAACTACTAGGAGGTAGTTTTTTTGTCAAGAGAAAAAAAACAACTACCTTTAACATACAAAGACAACAGAAAAGCGTAAAATAATAAAAAAATTTAAGTTGTGAAAGTGTTAGTTATTGATTTGTTTTAAATTTATCATATAATCTAAAATCAAAATTATATACTAAACTTTTATTTTAGGGGGTTTTAAGGCACCATAATACCTATATATACATGAATATATATTTTAGAGAGGAAGGATATTTTTAAATTATTGAGTGATTTCTTCTTGTCCTTCTTGTTGGTAATCAATTATGACTAAGCTCTCCATACAGAGGGGGGAGGAAGGGGGAGAAATAAAACTTTAGTTGCCCAATCATTTAAACTTTTAAACCAAATTAGCAAAATGGAAAGAATTAAAAGTTCCTATTGCCATAAAACTATGTCTAAAAGTTGACCTTGAACAACAAAGCATGTTGAAAAATTTTGCAAGTGTCCTGATATAGTACTATAAAAAAAAATGCAGATAAAAAATAAAGAGTAAATAAATTACGAATTTCCCTTGAAATTAAGTACAATATAGGGCTTTTTTTTATGAGGGTCTACTAGTGATATGTATTTTTTTTGACAAATATAACAAACAAACAATGAAAGACTAAATTACTACACAATATAGAAATAAAACAAAATAAATAATCTAGATTGCCTATTTCTTTAAGCATTTGAAATCTGACATTATCAAAATTAAAATGGTAACTTTCTTATAGCATAAGAATAGTTTCTATATATAATGAGAGTATCACAGTTGTTAGGAAGTACAACATGACAAATAAACATTCCCATACTGTTTACCAAGATTTATAACTAACTTATAGCTAATTGAATTTTTTATTAAAAATATAAGTTATACTGGAGTAATTATGCTTTTAATCATATACTAAACATACACTAGAATAAAAGAAAACTACCTTAAAATTTATGCAAAAAAAAACTAAAAAATCACTAAAAAGCAGAAAAACACACACAAAAAAACGCCAGGTTTCTTTAAGTCAAAAAAACGCAATTTTTTGCAACTCTAAACACAAAATCATTAAACACATTTAAGAATGCTGGTGTCTGCATCAGAAAAGCACAAGATTTAGATAGACCATGGCAAATTTTTAAGTGAAGACATCATGCAGCATTTGACATACTGTTGATGTTTAATTTTAACCTTAGCACTGTTGTACTCTCTTATTCTTTCTCTCATATTGTTTTTATTCTTTCTCTCGTATTATTCTATTAATTCTGATTATTCAAATATTATTCTTTATTACAATACTTGAAATATAGTTGGTTCTAAAAATAAATACCGGTTTTCCTTTGTTATTGTAACATAAAAACTTTATTTACTCATTTTAATGACATAAAGCAGAACACTATTATTACAAAATACTGTCATTGAAAAAAATAAGTTTGCTAAAACTTTAGATCTCTGTTGAAAAGTTATTCTTTTAGAAAGTAAAAGTTATTCTTTTAGAAAGTTTTATTTTTTTTACCATTATAACAGTTCCAACTATTAAATAATAGTTGGAACTGTTATAATGGTAAAAAAAATAAAAAATAAAAGTAAAATTGAGTTAAATTAAAAATATAAATAAAATATTATTTTAAGAAAGTTAAATCAATTTAACCCAACACTGAACTAGAGGTAAAATCTTCCACTCTCAACCAAGAGGTTTTGGGTTCACTCTAAGCTTCTGGAAATCAACACTCAACTTGTTTAACAAGACTACTGGGCAGAAAACTTATGTTTTAGAATTAATAGGGTCAGTACAAATAAAAATTAAAAAAAAAATTAACAACTCCTGGACTCTTTTGGCCACTTCTGGAGCCTTGAGAAAGTGAATTTAACAAACAAACAAACAAACAAAAAATTAAGTACAGTAAAATAATTGTATAAAAATATATGTATATAAAAATATACTCACATACAGCTAAAATTACAAAAATATCTATTGAGTTATTTAAAAAAAAACGAAAAGATGCAATCAATTAAAAACAACAGAATTAAAAAACAAACAAACAAAAAACAGAAAGAAATAAAAAAAAACATACCAAGTTTATCAATGAAACACAGTGATACAAAAGTAAAAACAACCTGGAAAATTATTTTTCCAATAATAATCCAAGAAAAATATTTAATATTGTACTTAAACTTTTAATTTTGTAATAAAATTAAAATTTTTAAATTTTTTCTATACCTTAACAATACCAAGTCCAACTGTTACTAGAGAAGATGAGACATGGCTACTAAAGCCAAGAGATTGAAAAAGAGATGGTGCATAATATATAATAGTAGGTTGCCCTGACAACTAAATAAAATATTAAATTAAATGGAGCATTAATGAAATATTTGATTAAAATTATATAAGAGTTTACAAATAATTTCCTCTGTTATTTTCACATTTTCTTTTGAGCATAACACATATTTTGACTTTTATCTTTATGATATCTCAACATTCAATTCATTAAAATCTTATAATAATGACACCGTATTTTATTAATAATGATTATATAAGACCTGATAATACTGAACTATTTCATAAGAGTTTATTTATAGTCATGTTGTAGTGAAGTTACCCCATAAATAGATTTGTTTTAGCCATGATCAGCTCTTTCTCTGATAAAATTTTTTTTTTTTAAATTTGGATTAAAGAAAAACAAAAGAAACCTGTTGAAAAAAAATTACACCACAACCAATAATCATTCGCATGCAAAGATTTTCTTTACTACTGAATAAATCCATAAACTTGTAATTCTGAAAATATAAATAAAAATTTTTTAACAATTAAACTAAGACTTAGATATGAAAAAAAGAAGCAAAATTAATTTATTCAAAATAAAAAATAAAAAAATTATAGTCATGGTCATGAAATTATTAATTTAATCAAAAATATTGCAATTATTTAATGTTTTTGTCAAAATAATGCAACACAATACATTAGAAATATTTTTTTCTGTTTTTAAACAAAAGAAAGCATCAACTATTGTTGCAATTGTCATGGTTAATCAATACCAAATAGGATATCATGTGTTTTTGAGGACCACTTTAATTTTTGCTGGCATACTTCTGATCAATCAAATAGTATACTTCTGACCAATCAAATGGCATAATTTTAACAAATGTTTTACAGTAATCTGCTGAGATTTTATTAATCGAAATTTAACTGAGACGTTTTTGAGATCAATTTCACTTATAGGGTGGTGGTGTGCAATTCTCTTTTTCATAAGGTTTCAACAGTTCTCAATTATGTTTAAATCAGGTGAATTTAAAGGCCAGTCAGCAAAAAATTGAACTTTTTATTTTCAATAAAAAGTTCAATTTTTTGCAATCTGCTACTTACCTAATATTTTTTGTAACATGGAGCTGAGTCCTGGTGGAACAGATTTACACCACTGACATTGATGTGAAGTTGAACCTTACTCTCTAGAACCTTCATATATTCTGCTGCATTAAATTTCATTGCTAAATATCTTCCATTGCTGAAGTCATACCTCAATTAAACTCTTCTATGGTTTATGGTCTAGACAACATTTCTGTCATAGTCTTACAAAGTTATTCTCCAGAACTATCTTCAACTCTCTCTAAACTATTTCTCACATCTCGTCTTGAGTCAAATAACTTCTGTCAGACAATTAATATGGTTTTTGATCCTCTTGCTCAATGGCTGACTTGCTAGCTGTTGTGATTTAAAGATTTTATTGTGAATTAGATGGAGGCGGAGAGACTAGAGCTATTACTTTTGATACATCTAAAGCTTTCCAAAAAGTTTAGCATGCTTCTCCATAAGCTTGTTTCATATGGTGTAACGGGTGATGCAAAAGTTATCGGACAAAATAAAAACGTCAATAACTTATTCATAAATAAAAAAACAAACTACTATTATATTTTTTTTAAATAAAGCTTTTATCTTTTAATAAAAATATATTATTTTTTATATGAAAAAACACCACCATCTGCAATTGATCTCAATTTTGCTCTGACGCCTTTCATATGCGACTGTAAAAAGTTTAAATCAATTTCTTGTAGTTTTAGTTTAATGCGATCAATCAAAACTTGCTCTGTTGAAGCTTGCCAATCTCCCTTGTAAACCTTCTGTGCCAAATGTCCCCAAAAATTTTCAATTGGTCGTGCTTGAGGCACATTTAGGGGATTGGATTCTTTATCAACGTAATAGACATATTGGTCCATCCAATTTAGAGAACCTTTAGAATAATGAGAACTTGCTAAATCTGGCCAAAATAAATAGTTAAAGTCTCCATGATACTTGTGAATAAATGGAAGAAGTCGTTTTTCTAAACATTCATTAATATAGATTGATGAATTGATCGCTACAGCCTTGGAAGTGCAAAACAATGGCTCGGACATACCACGGTCAGATATGGCTATCCACATTAATAATTTTTTTGGAAATTTCTCTTTTCCTATAAAACGAACACTTTCTGGGCATGTCTTTTTGTTGTTTGTGTAGTATCCAGAATTTCCAGGCATGTTGTCCCCTGCAAAACAAAAGTATTTTTCGTCATTGATGACTAGAAGCGATTTTGTGTTATAGAGTTGGTTAACTAGTTTCCTGCTTTTTTTCTTTGCCTTTATTTGTTGTTCTATAGTGTATTTTGGAGTCTTTTCACGTTTTCTATATTTAATATTCATTTTTTTTAACTGACAACCAATTGTCGATTGATTTACACCAAATTTAATACCTATTTTTCTCTGGCTGACCCCTTTTCGATTGTTGACAAGTCTCGTTAATTCGGCTTTCTTTTCTTTAGTCCAGGATGTCGGATGACCAGGGTGCTTTCTATAAGAAAACGATTGAACAGTTTCAAGTCTTTTTAGGTTATCATATATTGTACTTCAAGCAAATCCTTCCTTTTCAAAATGATTTACGATTTTTTTTTTTTTTTTTTATATATTAGGTTTATTTACAAAAAACATTTTTAGTCGCTTTCGAAAAAATTCTTGTTCAGCTGCATTTAACCTCATTTTAAATAATTTTGTTTCAAATAATAAAGTTTATAGAACATTTATGCCTACGCATAAAACCACAAAAACTAATTATTATGCTCAAATAATGAAATTAGGATTTGTCCGATAACTTCCGCATCACCCGTTATCTAGGAAAGTTTTTGAGATTATTAAACCTTTTCTTTCTAACTGCTTTATCAGTTATCCTAAAAGGCCAACACTCTACTACAGTTCCAATAACTTCTGGGGTACCTCAAGATTCTATCCTTGGTTCTGTTTTGTTTCTTATCTACATTATTAATCTTTCTGACAACCTTACATCTAAAGTAGGTCTTTTTTTTGATGACTCAAATTTATAGTCCTGTGTTGAAAAAAAGTCTTTTCTTTTTGACCGCTTAGAACAGGCAGCTGATCTTGAATCTAATCTCACTTCCATAACAGATAGGGGCTTACAGTGACGTGTAATTTTAATTCCAACAAAATTCATTTACTTACTGCAAACAACTATAGCAATACTGTTGACATTCCTATATTAATAAATGACAACCCTCTGACCAAATCCTGAACTTTAACCCTATGGAACTCTCTTCCAGCTTCTTGCTTTCCAGACTTATACAACCTACAACTTTTTAAGCCTTCTATCAACTGTTTCCTTGCATTATAACTATTCTTTTTTTTTCTAGTAACTTCCAACTTAATAGTGGTTGCTTGCAGCCTTGTTGAGAGTGAAACAGAATAATTAAATTAAAAAAAAAAAACTTTGACCTCTTTGTCAAATATTTTTAGTTTATTATAACATTGAACAATTGAACATTTAGTGTTCGAGTTTTATCATCGGAATAATAATTGAAAGGTTTTGTTCTAGTGCTTCTACAAAGTGATTGATAATTCAAGTACATAATTACAATTAAACATTTATATTTAATTAAGCATGATTTCAATTCCTTTGAAGTAATGCAGAGGGATAACTAAATTTGGAGGCATAAAATATTATAGAAGCAACAAAACTGTGTTTTGGTATTACTTCTATTTCTTGAAACTAAAGTGTATTTATTTGATAGTCTATTTTTAAGTTCTATATTTGTTTTAATATTTTAATAAAGAAACAAATAAAAAAAACATCTAGAAGTAAGATATTTAGATCAAATTAAAAAGCTGCAAAAAAAAAAAAATTAAAATAATCATTTTATAACAGACTTTTTTAGATTTCTTTATGTTAATACCTGTTCACACTCCAAAGATTTATTTAGATTATTAAGTTCATTAGCTAGATTGCAGTTAGGCCATAACTTTGTTATTACAATCTGTGCCTGTAAGGAAAAGTTAGCCAAATAAATTATTTAAACATTAGTTTTAAACTAAATCAAGTTATTATACAAACCTAAAGTTTTATTGAACAAAACTTCTGTTAAAGAAAAAAACATATAAACAATATTAGGAAAAAATTTAAATAAGGTAAATCAAAAAAGAAAAAAGTAATTAATAACAATGTACATGATGTATAAAGTTTAAAATAACTTAAATAATAAAGTTTACTGGAGTTATTTTTTTTATATTTACTTAATACAGTTTAGTGGAAGTATGTTTTTGATTTATTTTTATATTTCATTAAATTTAATCTATATGGTTTTTGCACTTATTCGTTTTATATTTAATTTACATTTTTAGTTATACATATATTTTACTCTATATGGTTTAGTTTCTCATATCATTACATGTGATTGTGGAAAAAACTAATTTCATCTTTGTTCTTTAACAAAGACATAATTCACTTTGATTCTTTAATGATTTACCTGGAAAATATAGCAAGTAAGAGTCGAACATCAAAACATTGGATAGACTGTCAAAAAAAGCCAGTCTTCATTATGTTAGTATTTATACATGCCTAACACAGAGGTTACTAGCCTTTGCATATGTAGACCATTTGAAAAGCATTCTGTAATCTGTCTTATTGTAAAATATTCTGTAATTTTTTAAGTTAAAGAAAACTATTCTATTTCTAAAAACATAAAACATATTTCTAAAACATATTTTTCTAAAAACATATTTTTCATGAACCGCTATCTTATAGTCAAGGAAAAGTATAGTATAGCCTTTTATATATCGATATATTACAAAGTATTCATATAAACATTTAAATTCAAATATTTAATTTTGGTCTGCCAGATCCCTTTCATATGCAGAAAAATGTGTGAATTTTGTTTCTTTGACACTGTTAACTTTGAGTTTCAATATTTTAAGTTCCCCAAAATTACAATTCTGGCACGTCACATATTATGATTCTGTAAACAAAATAGAAATAAGAAAATAGAAATATAGAAATAGAATCAATAATTTTTTTAAAAACATTTATAACAGCAAAAATCTGTATAAGGAAGAAACCTGACTCAGAAGTTCATTTTGAAACTAAATAAATTTAATATTTCTAAAAAATTTTTTCTAATCTTTTTTACCATTTCCTTATTCCAAAAAATATTTTTTAAACATATTTTTCAACCATAAATCAATTGTATTGCAATAAACTATTTTGCACATTTTGACCTTATTGTACAGGAAAAAGTTTAATGATTTTCTTTGTTACTTCCTTACAAGTCACTAACAATATATCAAAAAATTAAATTTTCTTATTCCACAATAGAACTACATTCTAAAGTTGTAATATCTTTTTTAGATGATTAAAAATATTTTAAAATTAAAAAATAAAAACACTTTGAAATTTTCACAAACCATATCAAAGTAAATAAAATTGGCCAGCTACAGGCAAGTTGACTTAATTCAACAAATTAAATAAGCCATGGTAATCCTAATATCTACAATTAGATTAAGAAACAGAAATACTTTAACCTATGGTAGAGTTTAGTTGTTTTAATATATTAATGTTAATTACAAAAATAAAACTGTTTTTTTTAGCCAATAAAATAATTTAATTTTATTGGCTAAAAAAGAATAACATAAAAAACCAGAAACTTGATCAATTCTAGATTTAACTGTTGTTTTTTAAACACCAGTTTTAAATTTTTTAAATATAAAAAAAAATTTAAATTTTTAAAAAAACAATTTAAAGAAAATTTTTCTTTGCAAATTATTCTTATCCTTGGGAAATAAAAAAAAGAACTGAACCAATAAAAGTTATGAGAAATATGGAATATAAAACCATATAAAAGTATGAGATGAAATATTTTACTTTGTTACTAACTAAGGAGATAAAATATTATGAGATGGGATACTTGACTTTGTTATTAAGGAGATAAAATATGAAAAGTATTATGAGATGGAATATTTGACTTATTAACTAAGGAGATAAAATATGAAATTTAGAAGTCTGAGAACCTCTGTGTTAAAAAATACATTTTTACATCAACTTTAATATTATTTCAACAAAAACTTTTTATGGAACTTGAGTTCTGCTGGAAAATGTCAACTTAGGTTGGGAAGCAATATCTAATTTTTAAATATCTTACAAATGCAAAAAAAATTCACACATTTACCTCTGTATGAAAGTTAAAATAAGATAATTGTTTATTATTCATTCAACCCATTTTATGTGATTTCATTTAAACAAGCATTTTCTTAATTCAATTCATCATTTTGAATCTCAGGAATTTGCTTTATAAGCTGATAAAGCAAATTTAGAGATTTTAAACATCAAGAAAATGCAAAGGGAAAAACATTTTTATCTAAGCTGTTCTTCAAAAAAACAGATTAATATCAATTAGACTCTTAATACCCCATAGAACCAAATTACCCTACCCAACTCTGTTATTATTAAAAGAATAAAAATAACTTAAGAAAAATAACTTAAGAAAAAAAACCTTTTTTTCTTGACCATTGATAAGTAGCCATCTTGGACTTTCTGGTAAAAAAAACATTACAAAGGCTTGTAAGGCAGCAGGCAAGCAAGAAATTCCAAACATATATCTCCTGTAAAAAACAAAACATATTATTTTATCTCTTGTAAAATTATACATGCAAAATTATAAAATGAAAAAAACTAAACAATTGAAATCAAAGAGGTCCACAAAAGTAACTAACCATCCATCTTTCTTAGTTATTAACAAAAAACTAGTCAAGTATGCTAAAAGAATACCAATTGTAATTCCAAACTCATTCAAAGAAACGAGAGAGCCACGCCTTTTCTAAAAATATTTAAATTTATATGACAAATATTATTGTCTGTTGAAGATAGTACAAAACATATGTACTACAATTTTATTTAATTATATTTAGTTTTTTTTTAAATAATAATACCATTGGTGCAATTTCTGATATGTAAACACAATCACTGACAGCAGATAAGGCTACAGCAAACCCAACAATAAAACGCCCTATAAGCTAAAGAAAAATTAAAAAAATCAATGCTGCATTAGCATTAAAATATTTTACTTACCATATATTTGAAATCAGAGCTTGAATAATTAAATATTCACAATGAATATACAACCACATTTCACAAAATATTTCTCTCATAAGTTAATTTATCTTTTTAAATTGTGTTCACTTCTTAGGTATTAAGTAAATAAGTTATACAAGCTTTCTTAGAAGAGGCGTGTTTTTAGTATTTATATAATTTTCCTAATGATTAATCGTAAAGTAAAAACATTTGTTTATTTATTTAAATCGACCTATTAAAAACACTAAAAAACATATTTGTTTATTTTTAATGAAACCATAAAAATCAAAAACTTTTTATTCATTACTTAAAAACTTATTTTAAAGTTATAATTGATGTGCAACTTAACTTATGACTTAAGTAATTTAAGTTGAAAAATTTTTTGTAAAAATTAAAAAAAAAGGAAAACAGAAATTTCTGTCGAAACTTATTATTTAACTTAAATTAATGATGACATCATTTTTATAATTGTAACAAGAGAATCTTACCAGAATAGAATAACTTCCTGAAAAGGTTAGAGTCAGTCCTCCAATTATGTAAAAAAAAGCATTCATAATTATAACAATCTTTCTTCCAAATCTGTCAAGTAAAAATCCTAAATTAATAATTAGTTTTACAAAAAATTAAAACAAAAATAAATAAAATCACCTAATAATACCATAATAATAAACAAGCTTGAAATTAATTTTTACCTCCAGTCAAAGATCCAATCAAACCACCTAATAATAAGCTCGATACAACCATCTCTTGCTGTAAACATGATAAATTAAACTCAACTCTTAATTGAAGCATGGCACCAGATATTATTCCTATGCAAAAACAATCTCTTATAAAAACTACTAGACACATCTTACAATAAATATTTATTTTAAACTATTTTTTTATTATAACAGTAAATTTAGATAAGTCTTTTATAATATCTAACATTTAAAAATCTAACATTTATATATATATATATATATATATATATATATATATATATATATATATATATATATATATATCTATATATAAATATATATATATATATATCTATATATATATATATATATATATCTATATATAAATATTTATATATATATATATATTTAAATCTATATATATATATATATATATATATATATATATATATATATATATATATATATATATATTTAAATCTATATATATATATATATATATATATATATATATATATATATATATATATATATATATATATATATATATATATATATATATATATATATATATATATATATATATATATATATATATATATATATATATATATAAATCTTTATATAGATATTTAAATATATATATATATAAATCTATATATAAATATTTAAATATATATATATATATAAATCTATATATAAATATTTAAATATATACACATATGTATATATATATAAATATATATATATATAAATATTTAAATATATATATAAATATTTAAATATATATATATATAAATATTTAGAGAAAAAAAAAATATACATATATATATATATATGTATAAATATACAATTTATATATCACACTCTTGCTTTTAACATATTTAAACCCTAACATATTTAAACAACAAAAGTTTTTCATTATAATTATAGTAACAAATCTAATTTAAATAGTTATCTTATTTGATGGAGCATACCAATCTAACTACAATGTCATATCGTGGAGCATACCAATCTAACTACAATGTCATTTGCTGGAGCAAACCAATTTAACTACAATGTCATTTCGTAGAGCATACCAATCTAACAACAATGTCGTTTGGTGGAGCATACCAACCTAACTATCATGTTATTTCAGAAATAATTTTTTAGAACTTAAATATTTTGAAAAGTAAATGTGCAGAGGTGTGAGCCTGAACCTCATAGGAAGCAAAAAAACATAAAAACTTCAAAAATAATACTCTTGTATAAAAATTATTATTGTTAAAATTTTTAATACTAAGCATTATCACATTTAGCACATGCTTTCAACTTTGTCATGCAAAAAGTATTTGTGTTAACAAATCTCTGAGTAATAAGACAAAATAAATATAAAAATTACTCAACCACTATATCAAAAAAATCTACTATTCTTCAGAATGGTACCCTTCTCGTCACTTGTCAGATTAAAAAAATTGAAAAACATCTGTGCATAATGAGTACATGCAATTTGGTTAACCAAATTATGGGCTTATTAAAACCAAATTAAAACTCATCAAACTCTGCTTACTTGCAAAATCAAACTCCTTTGACATTTTTATCACCGAGAAATGATTAAACAATTAACAGACTCAAAGTTTCTACATTACATTATTTATTAACAAGATCATCTATCAAAAATTTGGAGGAGTCATAGATATTTACATAAACATCAAACTCTTCTCAAATCAACTCAAAGAATTCTAACTACATAAAAATTTAATTTGTTACTTCGTAGAACAATTATGGATAAATCATAATTGTTCTAAGTAGTAACAAATTAAAGCTTCCAAGGGACACTCTGTTTCAAGGTTGCATTAACAAGCCTCAATCTTCCAGTACTGAAGCAAAGATGTTATTGGTTAATTAAAGATATATTATCTCCAAGATTTTCAGTATTAGATTGAGCAAAATCAAACAAAAAATCCAATGGCATCATTAATGGCATCATTGCCAGCAAATTCAAGACACTACTACTATTCCTACAAAAACTACAACTACTATGACTATGGCTACTACTATTCTTTTATCATATATATAACATCTTTTGGTTTTAGTTTTAACATCTTATTATTTGAGTTATAATATCCAATGATTGTATTTACACTATAACGCAATATGCTCTAGTTATGAATATAACTCCAGCACCCTATCACTATGTATAAAATATACTTACCTATATCGTAACCAAAGAGAATACCTCCCAGAGAAGCAATAAAAGAAGCTAATAATATTAACAAGTTGTATCTGAAAAAAAAAAGAAGTTTGTTCTCAATGTTATTTAAATATATATAAAAAAAATTAATTAAAAATTAATAAACAAATGAAAAAGAAAATCTAAAAACAATAAGTAAAATATACTATTAATTAAAAAAAAAAACCTTTTAAAACTTTTTTTACAAGATGTCTTGGAAACTAATAAGCATCTAACATCACTTTCATCAAAAGAATCTTTTTTATCCTTATTTAGAAGAAACATGGTATCTTCTTCCATTACTAATATGATTCTATTGGTTCTGCAACAAAATCATTAGACATAAATTTAAGAGAGTATCAAAAGAAAAAAAAAGGAAAACATTGAACCTAAATTTGCAAAATTAGATTTTCAAAATTTACTAAAATAATTGTTTTGAAATATAATGCTTTTAAAGACCCATAAAAAATAATAGATGTAAACCATGTTTTATATTCTTTTATAAGTTTTTGTAGTTGGAATAAAATTATTAACTTATATTGAATACTCAATACTAATAAAGCTTATCTACAGTAAAAATATTAAGTTGAAAAGCATGAGTATAAATTTCTGTACAAGAATAGTAACTATTTTTAAATATGTAACAACAAACTCCAAAATGCAATCAAAAACTTTTTTTTTTCTTAATACAAATTTCATACTTGATGTTCCAATCTATACTTGATGTTCCAATCTATACTTGATGTTCCAATCTATACTTAATGCTTTAAACCAAACTTGATGTTTTAAAACATACAAGATGTTTTAAACCATACATTATGATTTTGCTATGTCACTGCAAAAATGACAGAGGTATTTTTTAATAGTTTAAACGAAGAAAAAAATAGAAAAAGATAAATGAAGAGAATGAAAATAAAAAAATTATTTAAAAAATAGTAGAATAAGCAAAAAACAATTTTTTTTTCTTTTTTCTTTTGTTTAATGTAGGTCCGACATTTTAAAGTTGCATATATTTTTAAAACTGTATATCAATATGTGAATAAATACATTTGTATGTGAGTGTAAGCAATTTCTGTATGCGTATGTAAATGTATGTGTGTATACATATGTGTATGTATATCCAATATATCTGTATATGTATGATAGTGTCTGCATGTAACAATATTAAATTTTCTAATTTGTTTAAATTTTATTTTTGTAAGCTTTGATTTTTTGATATTATTACTTCTTTGAATATTAATTTTTTTTTTAAATCTTTTTTGTTTTTGTTATTTCTATTATAATTATTTTTATCATTGGTATTATTATTTTTAATTTTATTATTTTTCCTAATTTTTTGTTTTCTATTTAAATAAATGTTTTATGTCATTGTTAGCTGTTACATTTTATCAGTTTTTACTGTTTGTAACTGTCTAACTTTGTATATTTAGCTATTGAGTTTACAAAAACAAGTAACTTATTATTGTTTGTTATTTTTCATATGTTTTTTATTATAAATATTATTTTTATTATTATAATCGTTAATATTTTAATCATTAACATTAGGTGTTTACTTAATGTTAGTGATATTAATATTTGTAAACAACCTTAAATGTAACAACCAACTATTCCAAAAATATATTGATTGATGCTTAAAACCATACTTGATGTTTCAAATTATACACTGTAAAAAATATCACGCCAAACTGTCTAATAAAACTGCCATATCACCAAGCCTGATTTAACACGCTACATTAAAAATTAAACGTGACTTTTAGATATTAAGTATGACGTGATATTTATAAATAAATTAGTCACAACTTTTTTAAATAAGTGTGGCATGGCATTTAAATCTTTTATTTGTCACGGGATATCTTAAACACTATTGCGTCGCATGTCACCAAGCCCAATTTTTCACACCACCTTAAGAGAAATGTGGCGCATTAAATCGGGCTTGGTGACATGTGAAACAATAATGTTTTAGATGTCCCATGACAAATAAAAAATAAAAATGTCATGCCATACTTAACTTTAAAAAATCACCTGGATAATTTAATAAAAAATGTCACACATTGAGAAATAATTATTAAATGGCACACTTTACTTAAATAAAAAACAACCAAAGAAATAATAAAAATTATATTTTATTTGTTTAAAAACCATCATCAAATATAAACATTTAATTTTGAATTGTCTCAACATTTTTATTCTAAGCTAAGAGTTTAACAGATGCAAAATACGAAGAAACAACAACACTTTTTTTTTAGCCAAAGCTTATTTGTACAAGCAAATGGTGATTGCAAAACATAATGCTACAACAGCCCTAAAACTCCTCTAAACAATCTTGCATACGAGAGATCCACAATATAATAATAAGCAATAAGTTGAAGCACATCTAGTGAATCATTATGCTGATGACCCATTGCCACTACTTTCTCTTTGTCAATAAATGTTACATTTTCTCCTAAAATAACTTGCGGCCCAAGAGAAGAAATATAATCTTCAACCTAAAAATTTGTTTAAAAGTGAAATTAGGTTTATCTATCTAAATAACATAACACTACAAAAATAAATATCAAACTATAAAATAAAAAAAAGAAACAACTTTTCGTTAAACTTACACTAGCAATAACAATTGGACACAACAACCCTCTTCTAGTAGTGTTCTTATAAAATTTTATTAGGGCAGATGGAATATCTATACCGGGATAAAACTTTTGAACATCTTGTGATAGCCTATCTAATGCTGCTCCTTTGGTAATTATGTTCATTCTTTCAAATTCATCCATGATCTAAAAGAGTTGTAGCACATATGAATAACTTCTTGTTAAAAGTTCGCAAAATACAAATTTAATCAAGAAATAACAAAATCTTCATACTCATTAAAATTTTTAAAATTAATTTTAGTGTGGGGTTTACTGTTTTGTAGTGTGCTTTGGGTTTCCTAGAGCTTTGAACAATCATTTTCTAGTAACCAGTACAGGGTGTCTAGAGGATCGCCCTTTTAACTTTTATGCGGTAGTGGTGTAGTGGTAAGAGCGCTCGCTTTGTAAGCGAGAGGTTCGGAGTTCGACTCCCACCACGTCCCTGGTAGTACCGCGCTCAACTTAGTTTCTCCGCGCAGCGGCCTTGCTCAGCAAGGTTCGTGTTTCGGAGTTAAAGAGTTGAGAGAGGGTTGCACCACGAATAATGACTAAAAAAAAAAATAAAAAAAAATAAATAAAAAAAAAAAAATAAAAAATATTAAAAAAAAAAAAAAAAAAAAAAATGAGTATCCTCCTCGACTGTAGTGGCCCCCCTCGGGCCTTGGGGAGGTGAATAATCTAAAAAAAAAAAAAAAAAAAAAAACTGGGGTGGGGGTGTATCATTTGAGTGGGGTATATATTGTTTGAGTGGGGATGGTGGCTCAACTTTTAAAGGTTCATAATAGTTTTATTCATGAGTGTAAACATTGTATAATAAATTATATTAAAACAAATTTGTAAACAAATTTGTGTTTAAGTCACATATTCACAAATAAAAAAAAGTTCTGACTAACACCAGTCTCCCCATAAGGGAGGGGAGGGACCACATATATATGTGGTCATGTGTTCAAACGGATTTTTAATACATTTCTTTAATCGCATCTGTTTAACAAAAAAGCAATTCGTATATCCATATTATAGTCAATGTGCCAATATTATAGAAATTATTTGCTTACAGTTTCTGAATTGAACAGGTGCTCTTTATGTTTTGAATATGGCAGAGAACAGTGCATAATCCTCACTAAACAGCATTTAATATCAGGAATTCTTTAATATCAGGAACCAAAGCAAACTAACATACAAAATTATTGCATTAACACTAAATTACACCTTATTAAATTCTTAATGTTCATATTAAGTAATAATAATAAATTTTTATTTATAAAATATTGATAAAAACTATTTTATTTTGAAAAGACTTTAAAAGTATTACCTGTATATCTTCATCAAATGAGAAATCATTTATTCCAGAGATATTAAGCATTCTGTGTGCATATTTCACCCCAATTGAACTTTTTATACAACGCTCGCGTTGCTTCCAAATTACATTTGAATCAGGCATTACAACTCCACCCTGAAAAACAAAATTAACTATCTAAATAATATCAAGTTTTGTGTAACACATGGATGGGTTACACAAAACATTTTTAAAATCTAAATCTATATGTTTTGAATTTAATTTGACCTATTTTGAGTAATTATCCATAACTTATGTTCTGCTTAATTAAACAACGTATGTAATTAATATTGTGAACTATTGATTGGTTTTTTAATTTATTTTTGGGTTAAATATTTCACTGATGTTTTACTAAAAATTTAAAAAGTGTTATAATTCGAACTTACTGCGCTCTCTTCTCCAAGAGTACAGTTTGGATATGACTGTTTCAAAAAGACAGTAACGGAATGATCGTAATTTTTCCTAAGTGAAGGCCTTACCTTAGGAAGATACCCTTCGAGGTGATGCGCCAATTCACTACAGATAACTTTTAAAGTGTGTTTATGGCAAGACACCAAACCATTTAAATAACTGCTACATTCCATTGAAAAGTTAGGTAACTAATATTAAAAAACTATTTATATACAAACAGAACATACATTCTATTGTTTAGATAACACTTTAGCAAGTATATATTCTATATGCATTTATATGCTTATTCATAAATGAACATAAAATAAACAATCTACAAGTTATTCTTTGTTAAAATACTAACAAATATACAAAATATATTCATATACAAAATAATTATTGCAATTAAGAATGTATGAGACAAATTTTGGTATGAGACCCTGAAAATATCAAAGGTAGATGGGAAAATATTAGGTTTATCTCTGGCTTCAGAGTATGAATAAGGAAACTGCATAATAAAACTATTAACTGCAGCTAATGAGTATATATGTTTTTCACAAACATATAATCGCAGCAGAAGACAGTTTTTATATATATAGCAAAATGCTTTTAAATTAAAGTATTATAGAAAGTTGTATTAAATTTTATTTATATTATTTAAATATATAAAAAATTTTTATAAGTAAAATGAAAAAAAATATATATTAAAAAAAATTTAAACTTTATGTGACAAATTTAAACAGCGATGGTCTCATTGATAAAAAATTTAAACTTTATGTGACAAATTTAAACAGCAATGGTCTCATTGATAAAAAATTTAAACTTTATGTGACAAATTTAAACAGCGATGGTCTCATTGATAAAAAATTTAAACTTTATGTGACAAATTTAAACAGCGATGGTCTCATTGATAAAAAATTTAAACTTTATGTGACAAATTTAAACAGCAATGGTCTCATTGATAAAAAATTTAAACTTTATGTGACAAATTTAAACAGCGATGGTCTCATTGATAAAAAATTTAAACTTTATGTGACAAATTTAAACAGCGATGGTCTCATTGATAAAAAATTTAAACTTTATGTGACAAATTTAAACAGCGATGGTCTCATTGATAAAAAATTTAAACTTTATGTGACAAATTTAAACAGCGATGGTCTCATTGATAAAAAATTTAAACTTTATGTGACAAATTTAAACAGCGATGGTCTCATTGATAAAAAATTTAAACTTTATGTGACAAATTTAAACAGCGATGGTCTCATTGATAAAAAATTTAAACTTTATGTGACAAATTTAAACAGCGATGGTCTCATTGATAAAAAATTTAAACTTTATGTGACAAATTTAAACAGCGATGGTCTCATTGATAAACTTTATAAAAGAATCATTAAAGTTAATTCACTCAAAAAATAGAAAGATTTTGTTTAAAAGAAAAAAAAAAGACAAACTTTTTTGAAAGCTGTCTGAATTAAATAACTTTGATCTTTTCTTATTTTTTTAAATTATTGAAATTTTTTAAATAAACAACTTAATTAACTTTTTCTTTTGTTTACGTTACTGCGAAGAATTGTAAAAGATCTTTTTTTTTTACTTTTAAATGTACGCATTTATTTAACAATCGTTAGATGTAAGTTGTTACTTTAATTAAAAAGGGTTTCGCATAATATTATATTATAAAAACAGTAAAAATAAATGATTCAAAGTTATTTATTCTTATTAATCTTATCATTACAGTTTATTATTTATTTTAGTCATGTTTTAACTTTTGTATTTTTGTTTTAGTTAAGTTATTTTTATTTTACCTTTCATTATTTTTTTACGAATATATATTTGTTTCATTACAATAAGTTTTTTTTAAAGTTTCTATGTAGTTGAGATAACTTTTTCAGCAGGTTTTTAAAAAGTATACAAATTTTTTAAACATATTAACAGCCGTGGTCAAGTTTTGAAATCCAATAGTATTTGCATGGTCATTTTATGACGCAAAATCACACGCCTTCCTGGCCAAGCCTGAAAGTACACTCATAATTTATGCCATAAAACCTTGACCAATAAAGTTTAGCCTTTGTACTTGTTACACTCTTGAGATCTAAGATATGTTGCTGGTGGTTTGCTTGAGTACGCAACATACGTACGCAACATATGTCTTCTCTGTAAATTGTTGACATATGTTTATTTGTGGTGAGACATGTATGGCAGCATCTAAATACATTTGGTGCAAAGCTGGTTTTAAATCCACAAATGTGATTTGAAGCTAATGTTTCTCCCAAATAAATAACAAATTTTAAAAATAATTTTAAACAACCAAAGTAACACCATAATTTAAGAGACTACAGGAAGTAATAAAATATTACTTCGTGTAATATTTTATTAAAAAGTACTATATATAAGCCCCTCTTTTATTAGATTTAAATAATTTTACAGGCACAACAGCAAGTGGAAAAACTGATATTAATGTTAAGCGCATATATTATGGCAAGGAATTAAATTGAACATAGAAAATAGTTAGTTTATGAAGTTTTATGTGTTTCCTATTTGGGTTGGATAATTCTATATCATCACAATATAAGCTAAGAGAAAATTTGAATGGCTTGTGGGTAAAGAATTTTGTACAAAAATCTGCTTCAGCATCTTTCCTATTTAAAATCTGTACTAACTCATCAATTTGCAAAAGGAAATTAATAATGTCAAATAGTGAAAAATTATAACCTTTTGCACCAGCAAATAAAACTTCATTTATTTTCAAAATATCAAACAAATCATTTAAAAATTTTTCTCTTTGATATTTATTACTAAGGATAATCACTTGTTAAAAATACTTGTCAAATGGATGAATATGCTCTTCTTTTACTAATTTCCGAATAACAAGTAATGTATTTGCTGAAATACTAAATATTGTATTGACGGTTGTTGATGACACTCTGAATTGACCACAGTTTAATTGCTAATCTTGTATTGGTGTCAATCCCTATCTTCTGAAAAGGTACAACTGCATTTTCATTGTTATTTTTTTGCAAATGTGCCTTAATATTCCTCTTGATGATTTAAAAGAGCCATTATAAATTTTACAAACAATTTTACAAAGTAAAATCATACCTAAATGTTGATTCATACATGCATTATTTACAGACTTAAAACCACAGCAACATACCTTTATTCTAATTTCAAGAGCGAGTGGAGACTGAACCGGAGCTTGGATTTTTGTACTTTGTGGATGTGGAAAAAAAAAAAAGAAGATTATGGTCAAGAATTACTAGTGCAAGGAGCATCCCCTGAACATTCTTGGCATATGAACCTCATTTCTATAAATGTAGGTTCATATGCTTTGATGAAATATAATTACTATATACTGAACATAAGAATATATTGACTTAATTTAGAAGAAAATTTGATTATAATAACAAAAAAACATGATATACATATATATATATACATATACATATACATAATATGTATATATACATGTATATCATGATAACCAAAAATCTCATTTTGAAATATGAGCAAAAGAAACTTTCACAACTGATAAAAACGTGTGTGTATATTAAGTGCGTGTAAAATAACTATTTCGAGATATAGACTTTGTAGAATAAAGTCCACTAATGCGTTTTAAATGGTAATAACGTGTATTTATCATTCTTAAATTTCTTTTAATCAATAAAATTTGAAGCTGTGCGTGGAGTCTCATCATTTTTCCGCTGGATTTTCTCAAATTTTTGCATCGTTCCCATTTTTTTTACAAAAAATTTTTCGACTTCAGTATTATTGTTCTTGTTGTAACTTTTTTTAAAATTTGCCAAGATTAACGAAATAAAAACGAAAGAACTAAAATTTAATAATTAAACCAATCACAATTAATTAATTTCATCGTTACATTGCGCTTCAATGTTACTTCGATGTCAGCATAATAATCAAATAACAGTTACTTAATAACTTGGTTTGGCAAACTTGGTTTCCGATTCTATCATTCTTGATCGACTAAATTTTTGAAGAATAAGATTAGTCTGATTGAAAATGATTATTAATGTTCAATTAAGACTAATTTAAGCAATAACTTACACTAAAAAAATTAAAGAGAGACAATGTATGACACCACGCTGTAAGGGATGGGATGGGCAATTTTAAAATGCATTATTTGTAGGATTGCCATTGTTTTTTCCATTTCGCAATACAATATTCTGAAAGGCGACAAAAAATGCTACTAGATGACACTAGCACAATTTTTTCAGGCAAATTTAGAATCTCATTGTTTTTCCCCTGGAGCCTTCATATATATATATATATATATATATATATATATATATATATATATATATATATATATATATATATATATATATATATATATATATATATATATATATATATATATATATATATATTAAACTTTTACCAATAGCCTTAACAACAATTTTACATGGAATAGGAAGAGCCACTACCATCTAATCTTTTAAGACCATATCAGAAAACATTAAATCAAATTAGTTTGAAGCTAGATTTATCTTTGAGGACACTACAAAAAAATATTATTTTTGTATATTTTATGCATAAAAAAGTCAATTACACAACATTAGATAGTAATATAGTTGGACACTTTGACAATATACTATTGTCACAAATTTTGAAAACAGTTTGCTGAATGTAAAATTATTATCATAAACTTAAAAAAACATGTTTGTAACTGTAACTATGTATATCTAAACTGTATCTAAAGTGTAACTATGTATATCTAAACTGTATTTAAAGTGTAACTATGTATATCTAAAGGTATCATCATATGTATGTATTGTAATTTTTTATTATTGGGTGTTGACTTGATTGATAATACTATTTGTGAATAACTTTGTCTGTAAAACATTTAAAAGAAAAAAACTGATTCAATGATTGATCTAAAACGCAGCTGTGTTTCAATCGATCAGTCAATTTTATTTCTGTCAACTGTAAATGTAAAATTATGTAAACTGTACAGTTTACTGATTAGTTTCAGGAAATTAGATTCTTTTCAAAAAAAATAAACTAAAAACTAAACCTGTAATAAAATTATCAGAACCTTAATGATATAAATCGAAATTCATTTCTTCAGGTTTTATTATAATAATCCATTTACTTTTAGTGCAATAAAAGTAAATATTTTGGTGCAACAAAATATTTATTTCTGTTGACAGTTGAAATCCTTGTCGTGATTAGAAATTGGAATAGGAAAAAATTACTTAACAAACTTTCAGAATGATTTGTGTAGCCATAAACACAACAAAAAAACTTGAATGATGTCAAAATTATACCAACTTATATTAATTCAAAATCACAATTAATGTGTACTAGTTCCGTACTTGTTTGTTTTTTGAAGCATGGCTTATTACAGGGTGGGGCAGAGAAACTTGCTTATTTGAAACATATATTATAACAAAAGTATTGAATATATACAAAAGAATTTTGTAATAGCATAATCAAGAACAAGTAAATTTTGCAATTTTCCAGTTTTAAAGATGATATCACAAAAATGACGTCCGTTATTGTCAATACATTGTGTTAGCTGTGTCCGGAAATTGGTGTCGACTCTTTCCAGCATCTCAATAGGAATGTTGGCGATGGCTTCACAAATGTTATTCTTGAGATGGCTCAGGTTGTTGGGTCTGTCATGGTACACGACGGACTTCAGATATCCCCACAAGAAATAATTGCAAGGCGCAAGATCAGGGGACCTGGCTGGCCACTGTAGATTGCCCCTCAAAGAGATCACATGCTCAGGAAAGGCTTCACTCAAGAAAACCATGGATGCTCTTGATGTATGCGCAGTTGCACCATCTTGCTGGAACCAAACATCGTCCAAGCCCATCTCGTTCAGTTTTGGCAGGAAGAAATCCTGTAACATCGTCACGTAATGCTCAGATGTCACTGAAACTGTCCTCTCATTTTCTTCGAAGAACCAGGGACTGATTATTCCATCACACGTTGCAAGTGTAGAGGTCGTAGATGAAATTCTCTTGGGTTTTCAGCACTCCAATACCGCATGTTCTGCTTGTTCACAGCCAAGAACACAAGCGTGTCATTATGTAAGTCGAGAAGGGTCCTACACGCAGCCTCACGAGCATCGAAGTCCCGAGGAATCAGTTCCTGGGCAACAACAATCTTGTAGGGATGGAACTTCAATTTCTCATGAAGGATCTGTCTAACAGAACGAGCTGATAACCCAAGAGCTAATGCATGCTTGCGGGCAAATCGTCAGGGAGACCTCAAGATGGATTGCTGCACTGCTTTGATGTTCTGCGAGGATCTTGCAGTCCTTTGGAGATCAGGCTTCTTCTTCACATCTCCAGATTCCCTGAAGTTCTTCACCCACAAAATGATTGACTGTGGTCCTGGAACACGACCAAGAAGTGCAACATGGAATGACATGACCAACAAAATGCACGCTGTGTGGCGATGATTGATTTACCACAAGAAAAATATGCCTCAACCACAAAAGCACATTCCACGTTCGTCTATTCTATGACTACTGTAAAGAAAAAAGAAAATAAATTAATGCGGCTCATCATATAAACAAAACTTTACAGTTTGCACTCTTGATTAAGCCCCTCCTTAAAGTTATCGTAGCAAATCACGCTTCAGGAATGCTAATTCAAATAAGCAAGTTCCTCTGCCCCACCCTGTAAAAATTCTATTTTTGTAAAAGTCGAAACCAAGGAGGTTTAATAAACAGGAGACGCTATCATGTGACTTTATTAAACCTCCATGGTTGGAACACTGAAACTGTGACAAATAGTCAGTAATAATTTTTTTTTAAACAATCATAATAATGTTGCAAGGAAATATTTACCTTTAGATTCAAGTGTGAACTAACTATTATCTACAGCCAAAACCACTGGCATAAATTTTAATAAATATGAAATTTTAATTATTTTAGACATTTTGGTCACAGAATAATGACAAAAAATTAATTGATACTCCTTTTTTTTTTGTGCGAACACTCATAGGTTTTATTGGTCACGCAACATTTTGTGAGTGGCGCAAAACTTATTAGTATGGCGTGACATTTTAACAGTTATACTCTCTGTGACATTTATAGTTGCTTCTAAACTGTTTAATTCACATGACTTATAGCATTTCTTTGTAAAGGTTTAAAAGTGGCGTAAAGTTTAAGCATTTTTTCATACTTGATGTTTGAAACCATATTTGATGTTTTAAACCATACTCGATATTTCAAACCATACTTGTTATTTTAAACCATACTTGATGTTTCAAACCATACTTGATTTTTCAAACCATATTTAATGTTACATTTGATTTATTTGTCAATTTATTTACTTTTCATAAAAAAACATAAACCTAAAATTATTTAATTAAAAAATATTTAAAAAAAAAAGTATAAATAATTTATGATAAAAAAAATATTTGAAGAAGATGCAAACATAAATTATGCAAATCAAATTATGCATATCATGTTAAATAAACCAAGAATTTACATTTAGATACTTGAGAAACTGTTTTCAAGATTTTAAGAAGTTTTTACATTATATAAGACATATTTTATTGTGGCTTATGCTATACAAGGCAGTATATGAGATGTACGAAGCAGTATATGAGATGTAAATTTTACGAAGTATATGAGATGTACATTTTAAGTCTGAGTAAATACATTATGAGAAATTGAGAAAAAAGGAATAATTATAAGCGCACAACAACAGAAATTGATATTCTCTCTATCTATTTTTAGGAGTCTATTATTAGATTTAATAAATTAATAGATGATAGATTTCAGTATATTTGGGAATGGAATAAACTCAATATTTTTATTTTTGCAACTTGGCATTTTTTTAAAATTCACTCCTCTTATTCAATTGCGTTTGTAAGTATACAATAAATGTAAAAAAATTAACTTCCTACAGTCAAAACAGTCTCTTATTTGCAGACTATAGTTTAAAACTTATGATTTAATATATTAGGAATATAACATTCTTATTGAAATTGATAAAAAAATAGTAGTTGTTAAATGAATGAAATATCATGAAAATTGAAGTAAATTAAGTCCTGTAACTTTAAGATCAAAATAAAGTACTAGTAAATAAATTTGATAAATAATAAAGTTAATAAATATTATTAATAATACTATTTAATTAATATTATTAAATAGTAAATTTGATAAATAATAAATATAAATTGATAATATTAAAAAAGTTTTAAAAACTTTTATTAGACTAGATTTTGATCGACCAGGGTGTTTCATAAGTTGTGTACTTACTTTAGATTTGAAAAATAATGATCATAATATATTTATTAGAAGTATATACTTAAAGTTTAACTTTTAATTTAGATATGTGTGAAAAAAGCATGAAATTGCTATCAATTGAATAGAGATTTCTTTTTTTATTTGCTAATGTTAAGAATTTTCATGAGAACTTTATGAAAAAAGGATTCCAAATTCGGTCGGCAACGAAACAGGCAGTGTTCACTGTCATTTATTGTGCTCACTTTTATAGTTAAGATTTCTTTTTGTTGAAATAATTTAAGTGAAGATGATTTTGAAAAATAGAAACAATGGAGTAACAGTGTGGTGAGAATAACAGATAGTTCAATTGGGGCATACCTTTTCAATGTCATTTACAGGTGGTTCATATTTATAAATGCTGAAAAAGATTTTATGGCCTAAAATTGAATAACATGGTATGCACTTTTAAAAAGATGAGACATCTGCCCATTATTTCTGTCAAGTATGAAGCTAGCTAGTTTGAAAGGATAGATAGATGAGGTCCAATCGAATAGCCTTCTTGTTCTCCTGACATTTCTCTTATGGATTACATGAATTACTTATTTTGGGGCTTCTTGAAATATATTGCATACCAGATTAAACCCCCAACAATTGATGAACTTTGTGCATAGATTGAACAAGCCTATGTAAAATATGTAGAGCCTGCAAAAACAGTTTGTTAAAAAAATGTTTGTTAGAAATACTGCCAAGGTTAGATCTTAAACAAGTTAGATAAATGCATATATTATTTTTTTTAATTTTGATACAAATAATATTAAATAAAACTATAACAATCTTCTTTTATCATTTGTTTGAAAATTTAAATCAAAAGAACACAACTCTAAAGCACCTTGTACTTGGATAAATTAAGTCTATCGACTTATTTTACTTGAATAACCTAAGTCTATTGACTTATTTTACTTGGATAACCTAATTCTATTCTGATGTTACACTAAGGTAACCTAATTCTATTCTGATGTTACACTAAGGTAACCTAATTCTATTGGATTATTATACTTGATTAACCTTGACAAATATTGTTTTATTTTTTTAAACTCTCTATATAAAAAAAATTATTAAATACATTTCTAGTATTGTATTAATTGTAAAACAATTAATTTGAAGACAAGTAAAAAAAAATTTAAAAAATAAAATATATACAATAAAATTTAAGAATGCTTTGAAAAAAGATAACAAATTCGTAAAAGAAAACTTTGTGTTATCTATAAATATCTTGGTAGAAATTCTAAAAAGTAAGCAAACACAAAATTAGTTTTGAAAACATTGCAAAATAATTCATTCCCTGTACTCTCAGTCACCATCATTATTTTCAATCTTATATAGTCAATATACAATATCAATATCAATATTTACTTTGTTATACTTGGGATACCTGCAACAACTTTTAATATTTTCAGTAGATTAATTTTAATCTTATTAGATTTGAAGATTTTATGAGATTCAAACATAATTAGAACAATAAAAATAAAATAATTTAATAAATTCATTTTTAATATTTATTTTAAATTAATTTATACAAAGCAAAAATACCAATCCCATTTGAAGACTAATGAAAAAATAACAGATAAAATATATATACAAGAGAACTTAAGCTTTGAAAAGAGCAACTTCGGCAATTTATTTTTCTACATAAGTTCTAAAATCTAAGCAAACACAAAAATTATATTAAAAAAAACAGCAAAGCAATTCATTCCCAGTTCTCCCAGTCATCGTCATCATTTTCCTAAAAATATAAAAACCAAAATTTCAAAACTGTAAACAAAATTGTGGAAATATAATATAATGAACTTCAACTAATCCTATTTTTATCATACTCTGTACTTATAATTTCATATCATAATCATGATATGGTTATGATATTTTTAAAACTATATCATAAGATAATATTAAGATGAAACTTTACATAGCTTTAAGAATTTTCTTAAAGCTTTATATGGGGTACATATATAGGGTTATATAAAATATACAGATTTCAGTTCTAAATGTACAGTATGAAACTCAAAATAGATTTAGTTAAGCTCGAGTTTTTAGTTAACCTGAATATTTCCAGATAAACTTTTATTCTTAATATCCTTCACCATTTTTTCTAACTCTTCGTCGTTAACATCTTCATCGTTATCTTCATCAAGATCAAGGTCAAAATCTTCTAACTCATCACTGTCGATTTTATTAACAAGAACACCATTAGCAGATGAATCTGAATAAAAAAGTATAATACTTTAGTATCCATGGTTGCACATTTATGTGGTTTCCATAACACCATTATTTTAATATATAAATATTAATTTATTAACTATATATATTAGGGTGTTCCGAAAAACCAAAGTTCAAAAATGTTAATCTCCCCAGCTGTTTCCCAAATTGTTAACCCTAACCCTTGTCCCAAGTCCTCCCAAAATATTTAGTTTTTAGTTTTTCCAAAGATTTTAAATTGATTTTATTGTATAACTTTTGTTTAAACTTTTATTTTACGCATATTTTCAGAAAAAAATCAAAAGCCATGATAACAAGTTTAATATGGGAATTAAAACATCATAAATGTTACTGATTGTTTCATTTTTATTGGTATTTTTAAATACATTAAAACACATCAAAAGCACATCAAAATTTTAGTAATTAGCTGACTTTTGTTTTGATGCTCATATGTGTTAATTGCTTATTTGAATAAGCTATTATGATTTAATAGTGTTTACAAATTGTTAGTGTATATATGTCATAAACAATTTTTGCAAAAATAGTTTATGACATAAAATACATACAAAGATCCCTTGGGATATGTACATGTACATAATTATCAAAAATAAATTCAAAACTTCCTTGGAATAATTATGAACAAGTACATAATTACCAAAATACATACAAACCTCCTTCGGGATAATTGTGTACATAATTATCCATGGGGAGTTTTGTTAATTACGAAACGTTGTATATAAATTGTAAAATAGCACGTATGAAACAGAGATCTTAAAAGTAAATATAGTTGTCATTTTTACAATATAGTCATCATTTTGTTTTGTTATAGTTAAAGATTGAGGTTATGTTTATGTTGCTATGAGATATTGTTTTGTGAAAGCTGTAAAGTTAGCATTTGTCAATATGAGTCAATCAAGTTTATGTTCAAAATGCTTATTTGGTTGTTGGGGAACAGTCTGGAACAACTACCTTTAAACGGAATACCAACTAAGTGTAAGGTATTGCGTTTTTTTTTTTTTTTAAAGAAGGGCCTAAGAAACATGATAAGAACTCTATTAGTAATACAGTTATATGTAGTAAGATAACTGACGAGCTGTGTACTGCATGGGAGAAAACAGGAGTAAAAACACACAGGAAAAACAATGTGAAACAGAAACTTACTTAAATTTGTATGAACCATACAGAACCTTAACCAAGCATTAAGGTAAAAATGATGAAAAATCACAGATGTTTTTAAAATTGACTAGAAGAGTTTTTTTACATTGCACATCAAGAAGCAGCTGATAGTGCTAAGTGTGACAAATTAAGGAACACTAAACAAAAAGAAGACTTAAAATTTTTAGATGCTTCAAAGAATGGTAAAAAAGATGTTTTTTTACAAAGATTATACAAGTATATTGCAAAGTTATAAAAAAGGTGAAAAGTATGCCAAAAAAAAAGTTATAGAGCAATCAACACTAGTGATTGACCGAAGTTTTGTATCAGTATCAATTTCAGCCAAAATTTTAATATGAACTGATACAGAAATTTCGGTTTCGGTACTTTTTATAAATTCAGTGAAAAGGAAAATTTCGGTTGAAAAACATACCAAAAACTGAAAATTTGTAAGATTTTAAATTTTCATCTAATTTAATAAAATAGTTGTTTTTGAGAAGTTTCACAAATTATTTTGAGAATTTGCACTTAAATTTGAAGAATTTTTACAAAATACATCAAAAAAATCTTGTTTTACAGAGAAAACCTGACAGTTGTTAACTTTTGCTACTAACTTATGTGTTAAATCTCAATTTGTGAAACACATGTAATAAATTCTAACATAATACATGTATAAAACAACAAATGTAAAATTTAAAATTTTGACTAGCCGAAATGTCGGTATCGGTTTTGGTAAAATATTTGCCTAAATGTTGGTTTTGGTTTTGGCACCAAACTAGAGTACCCAAAATTTCAGTTTATTTCAGTTTCAGCTTTTTTTCTGTTTTGGTTTATCACTAATCAACACAGGTGATTTTAGAAGATTACAGAGATGATTATCAAGGTGATCCAGATGAAAAATTTCTTCCCCTAAAAAAGAACTGTTTATAAGACCACTTACTAATCCTTTAAAAGCTAAAGAGGTTTGTAAAATGGCTGACCGCTTGAATGTATCCCTTAATCAAGCAACAGGGACCACAGCTGTAATGATAAAAAGAAGTGGATTTGATTTAGACACTGTGGCTATTTCAAAAACTTTGTGTCATGAAATAAAATCATTGTTTGTGGCTTCTGAATTTTGTGTTTTGCACTGGGATGGTAAAGTGATGGAGGACCCTCACAAGAAACCGTTAGATAGATTAGCAATATTATTTTCAGGAGCTTCAGGCTACGAACAAGATAAATTGTTAGGCGTTCCAGAAATAGTGAATAGCACTAGTCAAGCCACAGCTACATTTTCTTTTGTACAGCAATGGGATTTAGCAGATAATATTGTTGGATTGCCTTTTGACACAATTGCTTTAAACTCAGGGTGGCAGAAGGGTGCATGCATAAAAAATTGAATTTTTTTTAGAAAAAAAGTTGGGTTTTTTGCATGCAGACATCACATACTGGAAAGACTGCAGAGCACAGCCTGGCAAGTGTTATTTTAACGTAATCGCAGCCAAAATTATGAATAGGAAAAATGGGACTCTATCTTGAACAAGGATGACTTCAAATGTTTAGATGATAAATTCAGAAATTTGAAGCTACATTCTTGAAGCTAAATTCTGCAACTTCTATTTTCAAAGAGCAGCTCAAGAATAAGAATTTCGAACTAAGAGATGATTACAAGGAATGCACAGAACTTATGGTAATTTTACTTGGAGAAATTCCAGATAAAAATTGGACCTTTCATCATGCAAGATGGATGTCGTCAGTGATATACACTTTAAAATGTACTTTTTTAGAGATTCTATGGGCTATAATGAGGTAACTACTGCAAAGCTGAGAGATATATGTCTTTTGGATGATCTAGTGTATGTTAAGCACTGGTTAATATGTCGCCTTAGAGTTGACTCTCCTTTTTATGACTTGAAACTTTTCAATGAGTTGCAGGACTTCAAAGTCATCTACAAGGAAATATCAGAAAGCATCTCAAAAATATTTAAAAATCATTATTGGTATTTAACCAAGGAGATTGCAGTTTTTTCATTGTTTTCAAAAATGCTGTCTAACAATGAAAAAAAGAATATTAAGAAACTCCAATTTTACCAATGTGGTGAGCTGAAAAAAGATAACTTTTCCTGTAGTGACAAAAAATAAAAGTGGTTTGAACACTGAGTGGCTGAAAAGTCCTGTGCAAACATGGGCGAAGAATAAAGACTTAAATTAACAACTCTAATATTTTTTTAAAAGTTAATTATCTTAAAGTAATTAACTTTTAAAAAAATATTAGAGTTGTTAATGATGTTGCTGAGAGAGGTGTAAAATTGATGCAAGACTTTTCATTGTCCCACACCAAAGATGTAAGAAGCAACGTTTGTTTAGTTTATGGAAATAAACTATGATCACGAATATGTTATTGGTAACTGATAAAACTCTTTATTGTTTAAAAACGCAATTAAAAAGAGTTCACAAAATAAATAAGAAAAAATTTATTAACAGTAAAATAACTAAAAACCAACTGTAAAATTATAAGAAAACAAACAAATATTATGTTACGTTTTATGAAAAAAAAAATTTTCAATATAAAATTTAGTTCATATTTGAAAAATATGACAAAAATGATTTTTCAAATAAGAACTAAGATTTTATTTGTTAGTGAGAAAAACAAAACTGTCTGTATGATTTTTAATGCGTTAATAAAATAATTTCAATTACAACACGGTACTTGAGAATACGCTAGTGACTCAATATAACTTCTAACAATACAAAATATATTTGCTGAGTTGAGTTACTTTAAAATGCGTTACGCAGTAAAATCTCGTAACAAGGCTTGTATATATGTATATATAGTATATAATTATATATATATATATATATATATATAATTATATATATATATATATATATATATATATATATATATATATATATATATATATATATATATGTATGTATGTATGTATGTATGTATGTATGTATGTATTAGTATTAGTAACTTAAGTTACACACAAAAAAAAGTTTTATTGTCATTTTTTGTGTAAAGCATCTCATCTGTTGCAGGCAACAACATAAAACGGTAGAAAGAATGAGAAAGCTATAGTAACTTCGGGACTGCATTTTCATTTTGCAGTTTCGCTAGATTATTAAGTTTAAATTTTGTTCAAAGTATTTGTCCAAGCTATTTTTAAAAGAGTTTGTGCTTTGCTGCATGACAACATCATCTGGTAGTGAATTCCAAACCAAAGCAAATCTATTGTTAAAGAAATGATAATTGAGCACAGTTCTTTATGATTTCTCTGGGGTATTGTAAATGTTGGTCAGCTCGTGGAGAGACCTTTATAGGTTCTTTGTGCCAGACTACTTTATTTTTAAAATTCTCTAGTTTGTATTTTTGAATTAGATCTCCCTGTTGGCATCTCTTTTTTAGTGATGAGCATTTAATTGCAGGACAGCGAATAAAGTAATTAAGGTTATGAAGATTGTGTGGTATCTTTAAAGCAATTTTCTCTAAAAATTTTAATATCTTTTTTTAAATATGGCGATCATATTGACACTGCATACTCTAAATGTGGTCGCACATAAACTTTATAAAGTTAACTCCATATAGTAACATTTCTAGATAATTTCTAGATAAACGTGTTTTTTAGATTTCCAAGCATTCGATTAGCTTTATATGATGCTTTTGTGCCTTGATCATGAAATTTAAGATTAGATAACAATACTATACCTAAATCTTGTTCAGTTGTTGTTACTTCAAGTTTAACTATCTGGTGTGTGCTAAGGTCATTTATATAGTAATCAAATTTTAGTAAATTAAATCTCCCAAGAACATGCATTACTTTACATTTGTTTTCGTTGAGTTGCATTTGCCATATTCTTGTCCATTCTGTAATCTAATTATTATCACTCTGCAATCGTTCACAGTCTTTTTTGCTTTAAAATGTGGCAAGTATCTTTGTGTCATCAGCGTACATTTTACAAACGTTGTTTATCTTATCAGGCAATTCATTAACATATATAATAAACAAAGTAGGTTCCAAAACAAAACCCTGAGGAACACCGCTATTGACAGGAACCCAACCAGATATTGTTTCTCCTAAAACAATACGTTGTCAACGATGTGAAAGGAAAGAGTTTATCCATGCTTATATCTGATTCAGTGATCAATGCATTAATAGGGCTTAATGATGAATGTTTAGTTTTAATTGTTTTAATAGTTTTAATTAGTTTTTAATTTAGTTCTGCATAGTTACCATTTTATAACATAATTTTGAGAAAACAAATGGGGTTGAGTAATTTGATTTTTCAATGATGAGATTCCATTTGAACAGTAAGTGACCTTGTGTTGCACATCCAAGAGGCGGATCAAAGGTTATTTTACTTATTTTATCTGGATAGTCTGTTATAACAAGATCCAATGTGTTAATGCATTTATCTTTCTTAAATATAAATGTTGGTGAGTGTATGCATTGATACAAAAACAAATTATTGAGAGTGTCAATAAAATTTGCTTCAACTGGTTTGCTTGGTCCTTTGAAGTTTGTCGAATAGTCATCATTCCAAACAATGTTAGGATAATTAAAATTGCCTGTGAGTTATAATCCTAAAAAACGGTTACTAACAATAGATTTTTTAGCTAAAGTTATACAATTGTTAATTTCTTTAGCAGTTTTCTCCATCATTTTTGGTGGATAGTATACACAACCAATCAGCAACTTGTTACTTTTACTGATTGAGTTAAAAGCCATAGTTGTTAAGAATGTTTGAAAGTAAAGCAAGAATGAATTTTAGAAAAGCTTAATTCAATTATATTTAGGCAAGTTCTTGATTAAATAGCAACTCCTCCATGACCATTTCTGTCACGTCTGAAAAGATCATAATTTTTTATACTCGGAGATGATATTTCATTAAACCATGTTTCGGTAATAAATATAATGTCTATAGATGTTGAGAGAGCAATTTCAGATAGTTCAAGTAACTTTTCTTTTTTAAAGATGAAGAATTTGTATAAAAACATTTAAGCTTGAGCGAGTGATTATTATTTGAGAAGTTACTATTACTGATAGAATTTATAAAAGGTTGCTTTTTATTGTTTACTGTAGAATTTTTGCTAAAAGTTTTATAGTTGTTGAGGTTTTCGAGCATCAGCTGCTGTTTTGGTATCAATTAATGAATGTTTTTCTTTTTTGTTAAATAAACGGGTCTGTGAGACATCAACCAGCAGACCCGGTCACTGCGGATGACAAATCTAAAGAGCTGATCAAGAACACCATTTTTGCATAGATCTTCATTAGCCCCCTGTCTTTCTTTGAACAACTAAACAAACTCAGCTTGTTCAGCTATAGTTCTTTCAGGTCGAATGTGGATGTTTTTATATATACCTTTACAAAGGTATTTAACAGCTGCAATTACTTGGTTACGTGCATTGTTATTTTCAAATTTAACTATGACTGTTGGTTGCGGCTGTGTTTTTACATTTATTTTTCAGTTTAAACTAAATACTTTGACATTGGCATCAAGACTAAGTGAATGTAAAATATCTTGAACTGTCTTAGTTTCTTCTTCTTTTTTTTCAAGTAGATTACTTTTGTTTGATGAGATGCCAATAAATATGGCTTTTGGACTTATTTTCACTAATTTTTTTGATATTGCTTTTATAATTGCAAGATTTTGGGGGTTGTCAGGTTTGGTAAATGATAAGGCAATTTCCAGATATGAAGGTCGCGTTGATTGAGTGGTACATTTTACTTTTACATTTTCTAGTTTGAAAATTTTGTCATTTAGTTCGCTTATAATATTATCCTTCTTTGCATTTTCATTACGAAGACATTCAACTTCAGATTTAAGTTCAACTATACATTGTTTAAATCCAAACAACGACTTATCCAAAAGTTTGATGGAAACATTTTCCATATTTCTGGCTGGATCAACTGATGGACCATTAATCATTTTTAAATCAATCAGGATGCTTTATATATATTATTTATATATCTTATTACACAATTAGGACTTATTAACACAAATAGAACCGTTAGTTTTTTGTATTTTTTTCCGCATATATATATATATATATTTTTTTTTTTTTTAATTTTTTTTTTTAAACATCTTTGCTTCCAACAAGGCTGCAAGCAGCCACTAATTAAAGTTAGAAGTTACTGTAAGAGAAAAGATAAAGATTGTAGAGCAAGATAACGATTGACAGACGATTTAAAAGATTGCAAATTATATGAATCAGGAAAGCAAGATGAAAGAAGCGAATTCCAAAGAACTGATGTTCAAGGAAAAAAACTAGACGAATAAGCGTTTTTGGAGCACTTAGGAACAGTCACAGAAAAAGGATGATACTTAATTGAATGACGAGTAACACGAGAATGAACTTTAGTAGATGCCACAAGAGACGCTAGCTCTTTAGAGCAGTGCCCATTATAGAATTTGTAGAAAAGAGAAAGAGAAGCAACATTACAACAATGTGATAATGGTTGAAGGTTGGCTGCAAGAGCAGGTCCAACAATGTTTACAATGCATTTTTGCACCTTGTCTCAAAGAGAAAGGGCATCATTAGAAGATCCGCCCCAGATATGGCAACATTATTCCATACAAGGCCGGATTTGAGATTTATAGAGATAGAGAATAGAATTTAGAGTAAGAAAGTGGCGAGCTCGATAAAGAGATGCAACCTTAGCAGATGCTAATTTTGCAACCGATTTGATATATGGTTTCCAAGAAAGATTGGAAGTAAGAGTTAATCCTAGAAGATGAAGAGTAGGTGACTCATCGAGTACATCACCGTTCATAAATATAGGAAAATCTAAATTATTGCGATAACGATTGGCTGAAAAAAATTGAGTTTTATCTGAATTAAAGTTCACCAGCCACTGTGAGCCCCATGCTGTAGCAGAAGTGAGATCCTTTTCAAGCTCAAATGCCCCCTCCAAGCAATCAGAGGGTGTTGGTTTCTTATCACAACAAGAATAAATGGTAGTATCATCAGCAAACAATGCCACCTTAGATGTGAGAATATCTGGAAGATCGTTAATGTAAATTAAAAAGAGTATAGGGCCAAGGATAGAACCTTGAGGAACCCCTAAAGTAACAGAATAAGAAGAAGAGTGTTGTCCATCAAGGACAACTTTTATGCTACCATTGGAAAGAAAGGATTCAATGATCTTAAAGATGTTGCCGGATACACCATAAGAAGAAAGCTTATGGAGAAGACCAGCATGCCAAACTTTATCAAACGCTTTTGAAATGTCAAGAGCGATGGCCTTAACCTCTCCACCTTCATCTAATGCACAATAAAACCTGTCAGTTATTACTGTTAGCAAATCAGCTGTAGAACAAGAAGATCGAAATCCATATTGATGGTCAGAAAGTAAGTTATTAGATTCAAGATGAGAAATTAAGTGTTTGTTAATTAAAGATTCAAAAACCTTGCTTATGATAGGAAGAAGACTTATGGGATGGTAGTTAGACGAATCAGATCGCTCCCCAGAATTTTTGAAGATAGGGATAACAGATGCGGCTTTCCAGCAGGCTGGAAAACAAGACTCTGATAAGCACTTGTTGAATAGTTTTGAGAGTATAGACGACAGCTCTGGAGAACACTTCTGCAAGACAATAACAGGTATGTTGTCTGGGCCACAAGCTGTAGAAGAGTCTAGGCAGGAAATCACTTTAGATACAGATGCTGGAGTGATATGAATGTCAAGCAATGGATCAACCTGTTTGTTGGAAATATCAGGTAGAACGCAATTAGTGGAATCAAGAGATGATATTGATGAAAAGTTTTTAGCAAACAGTTCGGCTTTGTCTTTAGGTGAGGTGACAAAGTCTGAACCATACAAGAGAGGTGGAATTTAAGATTTGCCCTTATTATTAATACTATTAAAGATTCTCCAGAAGTCACGAGAGCCTAATTTTTGAGATGAGATACGAGATTTCATGACCTGAGAATAGCGGGTTTTGACATTAG